>NW_007728561.1:310694-375210 GCF_000696425.1 Galeopterus variegatus
AAGCCTAGAAGAGGCAGCAGTCTCCTCAAATGCCCAGGAACCCATGTAAAGACACAAAGATCGAGAAAGAACAGAGAAATATGACACCAACAAAGGAAACAAATGAAGCACAAGCAACGGACCCAGAGGAATGGCAGATTTATGAAACGTCTGACAGAGAATTCAAAATAACCCTCTTAAGTATGTTCAGGAAGTCACAAAAATAAACAGATAGAAAATTAAATGATATTTGGAAAACAATCCAAGAGCAGAATGAGAAACTTGACAAAGGAATTGAATCAATTTGAAAAAAACAAATAGAAATCCTAGAAATAAAGAATACATTATCTGAACTGAAAAACTCAATTAAAAGCTGCAACAGCAGACTCAATCAACAGAGGAAGGAATTAGTGATCTCAAAGACAGGATACAGAAAATTATCAAATCAAAGGATCAAAAGAAAAAAGTATAAGAAAAAATGAAACATAAATACAGCAAATACAGGACTCCCTCAAATGAAATAACCTCCACATAATTGACATATCCAAAAGAGAGGAAAAAAGGAAGAGATATAGGGTGCAGTTTGCTGGAAAGACTCACTCCCAAGCTAGAATATCCATACAGACCAGGTATATGTGACCTCACAAGACCTGGCAGTGATTAAAAGGCCAATAATTAAAATCTGGTCTGCCCAAAAAGCCTTCCCCAGAGAATCAGCAGCAAAGCAGCAATTTAACACAACCACAGAGCTAGAGTGCTGATCCCCACAGGAAGTTCTCCCAATTCTGGACTTAACCAAAACCACAGAAGAGAGACAAAGTTCTGATAACAACCAGTAGAAGTCTAATATGACCTAAGAACACCTATAAAGCCTAGAAGAGGCAGCAGTCTCCTCAAATGCCCAGGAACCCATGTAAAGACACAAAGATCGAGAAAGAACAGAGAAATATGACACCAACAAAGGAAACAAATGAAGCACAAGCAACGGACCCAGAGGAATGGCAGATTTATGAAACGTCTGACAGAGAATTCAAAATAACCCTCTTAAGTATGTTCAGGAAGTCACAAAAATAAACAGATAGAAAATTAAATGATATTTGGAAAACAATCCAAGAGCAGAATGAGAAACTTGACAAAGGAATTGAATCAATTTGAAAAAAACAAATAGAAATCCTAGAAATAAAGAATACATTATCTGAACTGAAAAACTCAATTAAAAGCTGCAACAGCAGACTCAATCAACAGAGGAAGGAATTAGTGATCTCAAAGACAGGATACAGAAAATTATCAAATCAAAGGATCAAAAGAAAAAAGTATAAGAAAAAATGAAACATAAATACAGCAAATACAGGACTCCCTCAAATGAAATAACCTCCACATAATTGACATATCCAAAAGAGAGGAAAAAAGGAAGAGATATAGAAAGCATATTCAAGAAAATAATAGCTGAAAATTTCCCAACTATTGAGAAAGATGACATCATCCAGGTACAGAAAGATCAGAAGTCCCCAGTCAGGGCCGGCCCGGTGGCGCACTCGGTAGAGTGCAGCACTTGGGAGTGCGGCGGCGCTCCCGCTGAGGGTTTGGATCCCATATAGAGACCAGTCCGCTCACTGGTTGAGTGCGGTGCGGGCGCAACACCCAGGGTTGCGATCCAGTTGCCAGTCGCGGTACGGGCGCGACACTGAGGGTTGCGATCCCGTTACCGGTCACGAAAAAAGACAAAAAAAAGGAAAAAAAAAAAAAAAGAAGAAGTCCCCAGTCAAATTCAATCCAGGAAGACCACCCCAAGGCACATCATAATCAAATTATCAAAAAAACAAAGACAAAGAGTCAATACTGAAAGCAGCAAAAGAAACACTTAACATTCAACAGAGCCCCAATACCTCTCTCAGAGGATTTCTCAGTAGAAACTCTACATGCCAGAAGAGAATGGGATGATGTATTCAGGGGACTGAAGGAAAAAGACCATCAGCCAAGAATTCTGTATCTGGCAAAATTAACCTTCAAATAGAGAAGAGAAATATAGTCATTCCCAGACAAACAAAAGCTGAGGGAATTCATCAACAATAGACCTGCCAGGGCCGGCCCAGTGGTGCACTGCACTCCCGCCGAGGGTTCGGATCCCACATGCAGACTGGCCGCTCACTGGCTGAGCAAGGAGCGGGGGCAACACCGAGGGTTGCGATCCCGTTGCCGGTCCCAGTCCGGTACAGGCGCGACACTGAGGGTTGCGATCCATTGCCGGACACGAAAAAAGACAAAAAGGAAAAAAAAAAAAAACAATAGACCTGCCTTACAAGAAATGCTAAAAGTTCTTCAGTCTGAAAGAAGATGATGCTAAGGATCAGCAAGAAAACTTTTGAAGTCTTAACTCACTAGTAAAGTAAGATCATAGACAACCTCAGAATACTCTAAAATTGTAAGGATGGTGAATAAACAGTTTACATCCTTAGAATAAAGACTAAAGGACAAACCTAACAAGACAGTAACATATGCAAAAAACATATAAGAGAAAGTAAATATTAAAAGATGTATCTTAAAACAATAAATTGTCAAAAAGTGGGGGAATGATGCCAAAGTACAGAGTTGACTTTGGGTTTTTTTCTTAGATACCAAAGGTAAGTTATTATTAGTCTAAAATAATTTGTTATAACTATAACATGTTTTTTGTAAGCCTCATAGTAACCATAGCACAAAAACTTAGAAGAGATATACTAAAAATAAACAGCAAGAAAGCAAAATGTAAAGCTAGAGAAAACTACTCTACCATAAAGGAAGACATTAAGACCAAAAAAAGGAAAAAGGGATTCACAAAACAATCAGAAAAAAAAAGCAAAATGGCAGTAAGGAGTACATAAATATCGATAATAACCCTAAACATAAATGGAATAAATGACTCAATTAAAAGAAACCGAGTGGCCAATGGATTATGAAACAAGAAACAACAATATGTTGCCTACAAGAAACTCATTTTACCAATAAAGACACACACCAGCTGAATGTGAAGGGATGGAAAAATATATTTCATGCAAATGGAAACCAAAAAATAGCAGAAGTAGCTATACTTACATCAGATGAAATAGACTTTAAGCCAAGGAAAATTTAAAAAGATAAAGATCAGTATATAGTGATAAAGAGATCAATTAAACAAGAGGATATAACAATTTTACATATATATGCACTGAACTCTGGAGCACCTAGTTATATAAAGCAATTACTATTGAACTTAACAGGAAAGATTGACTCCAACACAATAATAGTTGGGGACTTTAATACCCCACTTTCAGCAAAGGACAGGTCATTCAGACAGAAATTTAAACAGGAAACATCATAATTAATCTCTCCACTATAGGCTGACTTGACCTAACAAACATTTATAGAATGTTTCATCCAACAGCTGCAGAATGCACATTCTTCTCAGCAGCACATGGAACATTCTCTAGAATAGACCATATGATAGGACACAACAAAATCCTGTCTACTACCTTATCCAACCACAATGGAGTAAAACTAGAAATCAGCAACTAAAAGGACACTAGAAACTGTATGAATACATGGAAGTAAAACAATATGCTCAGGGCTGGCCCATGGCTCACTTGGGAGAGTGTGGTGCTGACAACACCAAGGCCAAGGGTTCAGATCCTTATATAGGGATGGCCAGTTAGCTCACTTGGGAGAGTGTGATGCTGACAACACCAAGTCAAGGGTTAAGATACCCTTACTGGTCATCTTTATAAAAAATTAATTAATTAATTAATTAAACAATATGCTCCTAAACAACAAATGGGTCTATGAAGAAATCAAGAGGGAAATTTAAAAATTCCTGAAGACAATGAAAATGAAAACCAGAACATAGCAGAACAAACATATGAGAACCTACGGGATACAGTGAAAGCAGTTCTAAGAGGAAAGTTTATAGCAATAAATGCCTACACCAAAAAAGAAAAAAGACTCTAAATAAACAACCTAACATTATACCCCAGGGAGCTAGAAAAACAAGAACCAAACTCAAAATTAGTAGAAGGAGAGAAATAACAAAGATCACAGTAGAAATAAATGAATTAGAGATTTTTAAAAAAGAAAGAAAAATACAAAAGATCAATGAAAAAAAGTTGGTTTTTCAAAAAGAAAAACAAAATTGATAAACCTTTAGCTAGACCACTGAAGAAAAAAAGAGAGAAGACTCAAATAAAATCAGAAATGAAATAGAAGACATTACAAATGATACCACAGAAATGCAAAGAATTATAAGAGACTAGTACAAACAACTATACGCAAACAAACTGGAAAACCTAGAAGAAATGGATAAATTCCTGGACACATACAACTTACCAAAGTTGAATCATGAAGAACTAGAAAACCTAAACAGACAAATAATGAGTAAAGAGATTGAAGCAATAATAAAAAGTCCTCCAACAAAGAAAAAAACCCAGAACCAGATGGCTTCACTGCCACATTCTACCAAATATTTAAAGAACTAATACCAATTCTTCTCAAACTCTCCCCCCAAAATTGAAGAGGACGGAATACTTCCAAACTCACTCAACGAGGCCAGCATTATCCTCATACCAAAACCAGAAAAATACATGACAAAAGAAAACTACAGACCACTATCCCTCATGAATGCAGACACAAAGATCCTCAATAGAATACTAGCAAACAGAATCTAGCAACACATTAAAAAGATCATACTCCATGACCGAGTGGGATTCATCCCAGGGATGCAAGCATAATTTAACATACACAAATCTATAAACATGATACATCACATCAACAGAATGAAGGGGGAAAAAACATATATGATCATTTCAATAGATGCAAAGTAAGCATTTCATAAAATCCAACAACCTTCATGGTAAAAAAACAATCAATAAATTAGGTATAAAAGGAATGTACCTCAACTCAATAAAAGCCATATACAACAAATACACAGCTAATATCATACTTAATAGACAAAAATTGGAGGCTTTTGTCTAAGATCTGGAACATGACAAGGATACCCACTTTCCTCACTCTTATTCAACATAGTACTAGAAGTTCTAGCCTGTGCAACAAGGCAAGAGATAGCAAAAGAGGGCATTCAAATCAGAAAGGTGGAAATCAAACCATGCCTATTTGCAGATGACATGATCCTCTACATAGAAAACACTAAATACTCCACCAAAAAATTACTGGAACTAATAAACGAATTCAGGAAAGTGGCAGGATACAAAATCAACACACAAAAATCAATAGCTTTGCTATATGCCAGCAACAAAATAGCTGAAAAAGAAATCAAGAAAGTAATCCCATTCACAATAGCTACCCAAAAAATGAAATACCTCAGAGTAGATTTAACAAAGGAGGTGAAGACCTCTACAAGGAAAACTACATAACATCAGTGAAAAAAACTGAAGAGGACACAAATAAATAAAAAGATATCCCATGTTCATGGGTCAGAAGAATTAACATCATCAAAATGTCCATATTACCCAAAGCAATCTACAATTCAATGCAATCCCTATCAAAACACTAATGACATTCTTCACAGAAGTAGAAAAAAATGATCTTAACATTAGTATGGAACCACAAAAGACCCTTTAGAGTAAAAACAATCTTGAACAAAAGGAACAAAGTTGGAAGTATCATGTGTCCTGATTTCAAAATACACTATAAAGTTATAGTAACCAAAAGAACATGGTACTGCCATAAAATCAGACAAACTGACCAATGGGATAGAATAGAGAGCCCCAAAATAAATCCACACATTAACAGCCAACTGATTTTCAACAAAGGTCCCCAAAATATACAATGGTGAAAGGACAGCTTCTTCAATAAATGGTACTGGGAAAACTGGATATCCACATGTAGAAGTTTGAAACTAGACCCCTATCTCTCACCATACACAAAAATCAACTCAAAATGAAATCAAAGACCCAAATTTAAAACCTGAAACTATGATACCACTAGAAGAAAACATAGGGGAAATATTACACAAAACGGCAGTGTGCAGCACTTTTTTGAGGAAGACTACAGAGGCACAGGCCACTAAAGGAAAAATACATAAATGGGAGTGTATCAAACTAAAAAACTTCTACATGGCAAGGAACACTGTCAACAAAGTGAAGAGATAACCTACAGAATGGGAGAAAGTGTTTGCAAACCACACATCAGACAAGGGGCTAATATCCAGAATACATAAAGAATTTAAACGACTATGTGACAAGCAGGTCAAAGATTGTGTTACTCTTCTGCCAGGCCCTCTATCTATAGATGCTCACCTCTGGGTTATGTATCAGAAGAAAGCAGGTGGGTTTACAGTGGTTTAATACAAGTCACATGAAAATTCCTAAGAATGCAGGCACCTGAGTTGCAACTGTAATGTTGCCTAAGTACCTGGCAATATATAGCAAGTCAAAGACAAGCTAAGACATAAAATAATGGAACAAAAATATTACACAAGGTTATCCTCCTTGATTTGGCAAAGTGCATAGTGCCTTCAAGTTGACTCATTATCTACAGAAAGCAAAACAGTGCTAAAACAAAGTTTCCCTCATCTCCAAGAATTAATGTTCTTTCTATGGTGTGCTCTTTTACTGAGATATAGTACGATCTCTCCCTCCTAACAACTTCATGTGATTTAAAGCTCTTCCACATCAAACTTTATGCCTTGATGTTGTGTAGAAATTAGTTTTGAAATTAAAGTAAAAACATTAATTTGACATTTATTAATTTCATTTCACTTTAAAATTTTTTAAATGACCTATTTTAAAACTATTTTGGCAAACTATTTTCAATATAGTTCTAATAGCAGCTACACTAGTCATACACATAGGAAAAATTCCCTTGAATTATTTCACCTAACACCTCACATATATCTACTTCACATAACATGTCATATAATACCTCCTGAAATATGAAAAACACTCTCTGTTCACTTCTCAGTGACACTGTACCTAGTAGGGTCAAAAATTACCCTTTGATCTCCATCCAGGAGGAAGTGGGTTTTTCCTACCTATGTTCCTAAAAAACGAGAGTGAACTAGGTTGCTAATAAGAATGCGTTGAAATCCTTAAATATATGTTTATATGGGTTTTATTTTTCTATCACCAAAATGAAACATAGCATTAGAAAAACTTTTATTTTCACTTTAACATATTTTATGCCAAAATTGAAAACCATAGATAATTTATAAAGACTATGTTATTAGTTTTGCCAACTTTGTGCTTTCGAATAATAAATTAAATGTCATCTCTAATTTTTTATTAAAATAAGTCTATAAAGTCATTTGTATACACTCACTGTATATATTTTTAGACTCCACTTTGTTCTTTTAAAAAAAGTGTTAAAGTGGCACTTCAAAATGTGTAAGAAATCACTCATGTTATATATTCAATCCATAGTATTTTATATACAGTAAGAAGTGAAATGCGTATGTGTTTCCAAGAGTGAGGGGACTCCAAGTAGACAGTACAGCAGTTCTAAAGAAGTTGATCTCCCTCCACTAGCCCAAGGCTGATCAACCTCCACTAAGCTTTATATCTGCTGTGAGTTGACCAAAACCTTGTATTACTAGACTCTGTCCAGAAAAGTAGAAAGGGCCTGCATGAAAGGATGAGTTGGAGGGGTGCAAATATTGCAGAGTAGTCAGAAACACAGACCTGAAGTGATTACCACCTTTTCCACCCCTGTTCTACCATTTGCTACACGTAGGATCTAGGGCAAGTTACCTAACCTTTCCAAACTTCAGCATCCTTATTCATCAGTTGGAGGTAATAAATAATTGCACCTTCCTCTTAGGTTTATTGTGAAGATTCAATGATATAATCCATGTACCACACACTTGGTATAGTACTTAGCACAAATTATAATTAGGCCAAGCAGGGGAGATACTAACCAAACCAAAGACATAAGAATAGATGAAGTCCAAAGTCCTTTCTGGTTCTAAAGTTCTACAAACTCGTCACTTTTGTCTCTCTGGAAATATTACCTGTATAGACAGAAAATGAGTAGAGCATACTTTCCTTAGTGCAGCATCTGAATACATACATGCAAACTAAGAGTGGAGAAAAAAAAAAAGAAAGAAAGATCACAATAATACATTGAACTTTCAGAAAGAGAGAGCAGAACTGTGGTTACTAAAAGTGGGAAAGGGAGAGGGGGAGGGTGTTAGGGAGAAATTGGTTAATGAACACAAAGAATTATTAAGTTTTGCAATGATAAATATGCTAATTATCCTGATTTGATCATCAAATATTGTACAGAAAAAGTGAGAGTCAACCCTGTACCTCACAAATATGTATAATCAGTTATGTTTCAAAAAATATTGAGTGGAGTAGTGATCTAAACACATTTCTCACAACTGCTTTGTGGAGAAGTAGAGTTGACCCATTTCAAAAATGTAGCGAGTGATGAGAGGAAAAAGCCAGTCAAAATCTCAGAGCAGATTAATAGCAGGATTGCAGGATATGATATGTAAGTTCAAGTGTAAAAAAATAATAATCCAACAGTAGGAAACTTGTTTTATTCAAATATCATGTCTGTGGGATGATTTGCCATTGTTTTTTACACCTTGGGAGCAAAGATAATCATGGGCAAATAATTGCAACTATTTAAAGAGAAGTTTACTATGTGTCAGGAATTACACTAAGCACATTACATACATTATCGTGTGTAATTTTCATTAAAATCCTGTGGTGAAGCCTCAGAAACATTAAGTAATTTTCTTGCATTTGTAGTTCTTAAAAGGTAGAACTGGGATTCAAATCGAGCTGTGATGAATTCCAAAACCATGCTCTTTCCACTACGGCACATAACTCCTCATTAATAACTGAACAACTTTGACCTTTCACATGACAAGATACTACCCTGGCATCAAGGACCGGGTGAGACAAGCAATGACATTGGAACCACTGACGTTATCAATTCCGGGCACATTTATGGAAACTGTTTTAAGACATTTTTTTTTCCTTCTTATGACAGGAAAAAGACTAACATCAAAGGGAAGATTTGTCTTCATTCAGGAAACAGAAACATGGGAAATTTAGCAAATATCAGAAAATTAGCCAGCCTTGTTATTGTTATCCCAATTGTGTCAAGAGAAATGACCTTAAAACAAAACAGCAATTTCATTTCCAAGGTTGACTTGGTCTCTCAAGTTTCTAATAAAAAACTCACAGCACCAATTTTTTTCATTCCTTTTGTCATTTCTGACCATCTATACTGAAGCCAATCATCATTTTCCTTCATTCAAAGTGCTGTAAAGCAAGAGTTGCCAAAAAGTCATTTTCACTATTCACCAGGATTTGAGATAGTAACTTAAAGTAGATAGATTTCTATTCTATGTCTAGTCTTTCTGTGTCATTTAGCACTTGCCTTTATACTTCAGGATAACAGAACTAGGGTACATAATTGAAATTCAAACATTTCAAAACTTATCTCCACACATTTACAAACAGCACAGGTATCATTCTAATCTAAAATGGATATGAAGTGTAGTTCAATTTACATTTCTTCTTTAATATTATTTATTAAAAGCATATTATTATTAGAAATCCTGATTTTTCTTTATGCCCTCTACCCAACCTATTCCTCCCAATCCCCCCCTCTCCCTACCTCACTCCTATGTCTAGTCTTCTGAAAGTTCAAGGAATTGTTTAGGTCTTCTCTTTCTTTCTTTTTCTTTCTTTCTTTCTTCCTTAGGACCCAGTTATTAGTGAGAACGTGTGGTATTTCTCTTTCCTTGTCTGGCTTATTTCACTTACCATAATTTTCTCCAGACTCATCCATGTTACTATCATATGTAGGTCAGCCCACAGAATCTTCAGCTTATTCTTAACCCCAAGGTGTCATTTATTTCGAGGTATCTTGGTTTCTAAAACTAAATGGAACTGCAACCTATAAGAAGCGACTAAAATTTCATAACTTGATAAAATTACCTCTGCATATTTTTAGATGGCATTCTTTTAAACCTAAACTAAGTCTTTGTGCAGTTGTAGCTGATAAAAAATAAAGGCTGTTATTAATAAACACGTTAATGAAGCCACAGGCAAAAATTATATAAATGCTTATACAACAAGGAAATAACAGAATTTTTATTGCATTCAACTTTGCATTTATTTAACATATATTTATTGAGCCTCTATCATGTGTCAGGCATTGCACTTGGCACTGGAGATATAGAAATGAACAAAACAGATGTTACCTCTGCCCTCCTACTGGCCTCCTATGTAAATGTAAAGGGGAAAGTGTACTATAAGTAAATTCCTCTATCATAAACAAAATGATGAAAAGAGTGAAAACTATAAAAACGTAATTTATATCAACTTATTGCCAGAAAACTGGGAATAAAAATCCAATGGGTCTTCATGCACCAGTATTTGTACTCATACAGCAAGGTTTAATGGAATTTTTTAATTTGAGAGTAGAAGACATGTCAAATCAGTTTACATTTCTCAGCCAGTAATTATATTTTCTTACAAGTGGCTATTACATTTTTAGAGACAGACACAACAAATAATAAGAGGTTTTATTTGAGAGGAGAAACAAGTGTGTGGGGGTTTTTTTTAGATGAAAGGGGTATAATAAATTTATGAGACCTCACATACAGCTATAATACAATAAATTACAAGGATTAATAGAATTGTGAGCTACAGTAACCTGCACTAGTAGAATGCCTATTTTATGGAGCTCGATAATACAGTTTATCATTGACTCCATGGAATTCCCACAATATATTAGCTGTGGTGTAACAATAAAGCACACACAGTAAGGGGCATGTCCCTTTTGACACACATTCTCTTCCCACACTTATTTTACCAGGGAAACAACTCTGGTGCAGTTTAATTAAACTGCACTGCAATGAATTAGCCCAGGTCTTAGCCCTCTGACAGAGAAGGGCCTGGCAGTACCACAGGGGTTTGTCCCCTTGTGACACCAAAGAGACTTCAGAAAACCTGAGGAAAAAAGTGTAGGGTCCCTCAAGTGACAGTGTCACTGAGCAAGTCCAGAGCTGTCAATCAGGTCACTTAAGGAAGCACTAACCCCTTTAGAGAAGTTTTTATACTTTTCCTCTATTGACTATGAGTCAATCTTTTGAGGAACATCCAAATGACTTAGGAAGTTTATGTTATAGTCCCCTAATTGGAGACAAGAGCATCAAAGTTATTTTTGTTCAGTTTAAACAAAAATAGAATTGCTATTTTGAAGTCCACTGTGTATTCATAGCTAGGTTTGGAAAGACAAGCCAGAAAGTAATAACTTGAAATAAACTTAAGATGATGATGAGTTCAAATAAACTCTATTGGAAAGAACATATGAATAAAAACATTTTGTTCAAAGTAAAAACTCTCCAGCTAAACATGATCTACAATATCCAAGATGGGAGTGTATTACGGAAGATATGTTATTTCCCCAGAGTTTCTGATGAACAGTGTAGTAAGGTTACACACCCCGAATGACATGAAATCTTGCATTATTGATGAATATTCTTATTTTATCTGAATGCTGTTTATTAATTCATGAGTGTTTTAGAACTGAAAAATAAAAATTTACAAAACAGTAACATCTTTAATAACTGCTTCTAGCTAGATACAATGAATATTTAAGGGAACCCAATACACAAAGACCTCAAAAGAATTTATTAGACAATGGCAATTAGATCTCTAATAACTTGGCTCCGTTGGAATTACTGAGCTTCATTTAGATGCCAGACATGGCACCTTAGTGATGGGTACACCATGTCGCCACCCTGCCTTTGGCTGAGGACCCTGAGAAATGACAGCCCCATTAGGTGTCATGTAAAGCAGCTGACCTCACACTCTCAGCACTTGATCTTTGCACTGCAAGTGACCATTTGTCACTGTTGCCCAGAGCTGGAACTCAGGTGACTCAATGTAACTACTGCCTTTTCAAAAGAATAGAATAACTTAAAAATTTTCCAAGCCTAGCACAGAAGATGCAAATTTGCTTAGAAAAATGGATAGACAAATTAAAAGCAAGGAATATAATTTTTTAGTCATACAAAATACACTTTCTAATCATTACAAAAATTACCTGCGCTTAAAATTTTTGACCAAAGAAAAGAAAGGAGATTTATCATTGCCTGAAAACTTTTTCCTATCATGAACCTTTTTCATGAGTAGGTAAAAGTGTTTTTGCTATTAAAAGTACTTCTACAAGAGCAAACACATTAATATAAAGAAACCACAGAGGCTAATTCACAGAGGCTAAAGAGAAAAAGTAATGTTTCTCTTTCCTTCTCAAACAATGCTTAGTTTTCTGTAAATTGAGGCTCACATAATATAAAAATTCCCACCACAATATTTTAAACTATGGGGATAATATTATCTCCTCTACTTTTTGTGGCTTAGAAATCCCAGAATTTGAGCTCATTAGTTAAAAAGAGATGAGTTCATCACTTTTTTCTTCTGCAGCCTTTTTCACTTCAAGTGATTCTGGAAATCTCCTTGATTTCATAATAGTAGCTATTACATATTAGTGATCATATGCAGGCACTGTGCTAAGTGCTTTATAGAGTATACAAGGGTAAGTCAAAAATACAATTAAGAGATAATATGAACCTTTCCATGAACTTTTTGGTTTTATGGTTGTTTCTTTTTTCACTAGAATCATCGGAGTTTGCTATTATTATTACCATTTGATAGATAGGCAAACTGAGAGTCAAAGAATGTAAGTGATTTGCTCCAAGGCAACAGAGCTAACAGACTGCAGAGCTTGGATTCAAACTGAGTGATTCTAGTTTTAAAATAGATGCTGTTAAATTCTTTGCAACTCTATCTCTCAAAATTAAAAGCTTGGAGATCTTTTCTCACCAGTAAATATTTTCATATTATGCATTCTTTGAAAAAATTGTCTAATTTCTTCAACATGAGTTTTAAGACATTGAATTCATCACATTTCTCTAGACCCATCCTATTACATAATGACAAAGGCTAAAAAAGTCTTATTTGACGAAGAAAATTTTTCAGTCTGAACTCATTTTTCCTTAGAAATGAGGTTGTTTGCATATATTGTGCTCTTGTTCCTTCTTCATGCACCTGTACCTCACAGGAACGGAAAAGTGGAAAATTTTCTTTTTACTGGATACACATTTCTGACACTAAAAATAAAACATTGCTTTAATTGTCAGAGGAAGATATTTAACTGACAAGCAAAGTTTTGATAAGGTATCTATAACTATCTTCCTCCCCATTACTACCTTCCACCTCCCAGCACAACCCTAGATTAGAAAAATTGGGATTGATTTACAGTGGGGATGTGTAATGAAATCACCTTTTAATTTATTGCAATGAGAATATCAAGTACTATATTTCTGTATACTCAGCATCTCAGTTTTTACACCCATGGCCCTTATTTTCCCCTTTATTTTATATTCCCTCTTTTTCTCACTTTATAGTATTTATAAAACGCAGTTCTGTATTACCCCTTGAATTTTTTATTCTAAAATGCCAAGCATATTAATAAAAAAACTAAAATTTTGACAACCCCAGTGTTCCCATATATTTAGAACTAGTATTTGGCTGATTTTGCAACAAGGCGACCTACATGAAAACTTTTTTAAAAAATAAAACATAACTTAAAAGCACTGAAAATCATATTAAAGTGCTAAGTACAAACATAACAGAAAGACTTAAATATACTCATATTGTTGATGTCAAATGAAAGAAAGAGAAACATCCAGGTGCCAAAGAGGAGCAAGAGCAGGCAGCTTATAAGACAAGCTGAATTAGAGATTTGTGGGTAAGTTATATGACCTAGAGGCCATTGGCTAAGGTTTTAATTTCCATTCAGGAACAAGAAATGTGGCCTTGTACTCATGCACTGTAAAGAGGTAGAAATGAGACCCTTTCAAGAATTTAGGACCTTAAACAGGCTGCCTCTTTAGTGAAAGATAAGGACTACATTCAAAAGAGCCAAAAAAGGAAACTCTTTCCAAAAAGGTTTAAAAAAAAATAAAAAATGATTTGAGAAAGTGAAGTTTCAGCCTATATTATCTTCTGGCATCGGAATCTTTATAGGAAAAAAAATAGCATAAAAATTCATTCCCAACTGTTTAATTTTTGAAACACCTGATAGAGGAAAATGAAAAATTACTCTGCATTAGTATTATAGAATTCTAGATTGACAGTTATTTTACTTCAGCATTATTCCCTGGCCCTAGACAAAAACACACATACACAAGCATCAATGAAACTGATCTATCTTCAAAAAGTACAAATAAAAAGAGCAAATACTCCAACGCAAATGACAATAAGCAATATAACAAATAGGAAAATTAGAATCCAAGAGCTCCACTCAGCCATAAAAAAGAATTCTGCCATTCGCAGCAACATGGATGAACTTAGAGAAAATTAAGTGAAATAAGCCAGGTACAGAAAAAGAAATACCACATGTCCTCACTCATAAGTGGGAGCTGGAGGTAAAAAAAGAAAGAAAGAAAGATACAACAATCACAATAATTCCTTGAACTTTCAAAAGGAGAGAACGCGGGCCGGCCCGGTGGCGCACTGGATAGTGCGCCGCTTGGGAAGCACGGCGGCGCTCCCGCCCGAGGGTTCGGATCCCACATACAGACCGGTTCCCGCTCACTGGCTGAGCGAGGCGCGGGAGCAGCACCGAGGGTTGCAATCCCGTTACCGGTCCCCAGTCCGGTGCGGGGGCAACACTGAGGGTTGCGATCCGTTGCCGGACACGGAAAAAGACAAAAAAAAAAAAAAAAAAAAAAGGAGAGAACGGAACTGAGGCCACCAGAGGTGGGAAGGGGGGTGGGGGGTTTAGGGAAAAATTGATAAAGAATGTTTACATTGTGTGATGATAAAACAAACAAACAAATGAAAGATCAGTACTATTCCTTTAAAAATAAAAAAAATTAAGGTATTAAAATATGAAAAAAATTCAGAGACAGAGTTATCATCTCTTCTCTTCTCAACATGTAGATGTAAATCTAGGCACCTCAAAACTTCATTTGTAAGAATATGTACACAACTGCTCACAGCATAGCTAAACCCAAAATAAATGTGGTAAAGCAATAAATGAAAAAATAAAATCGGAATTTAAAAAAAAAAAAAGAACCCAAGAGCTTCAGATAATAAGACAATATAAAACAAACTACATAATAAGTACATTTTAAGTTATTAAGGAGATAAAAACAAAAACCACAAAGAAAGAACAGAACATTATAAAAAATCAAGATATAGAAAAATAAGTAGAACTTCAGGAAAAAAAAGAAAAATTTTGGAATTAAATACTGGTACTAAAAACATAAAGGATGGCTTAAATAGCAGAGTAGATGGAGCTGTAGGTTTAGGTTAGAGAACTGGAAGGTAGTTCTGAGGAAATTACCCAGGAGTAATGTAGTAAGAGAAATGAAGGAATGGGAAATATGAAAGATAACAGAAGAAATATGGAAAACAAAAAGGGACTACCCAACACATAGGATATAGGAATTCCAGAAAAAGATAATGGAAAAGATAGAGTAGAAATATATTCAATGTGACAATGTTTGATAATTTTCTATAATTAATGAATGGTAACAATTATTGATTTAAAAATCACAAAGAGTCCAAAGCACAATAATGAACATAAATCTACTCCAGAACATTTCTTGCTGAAACTGTGGAATACCTTAGCGATTAGACTATTAATAGACTTATATAATCAGTCCAAAATAGAGGCCAGAGAATAATGCTCTAGAAAAATAACTGTCAACCTAGAGTTCTATAACCAGTTCAAGTATTACTCAAAGGTAAGGTATAGGAAATACAAGGAATAAGTTAAATGACACCATGAGGAAGTAATCAAACAAATCCAATAAGTGGGTTATTTTGAAAGCAACTGGTCTGATATCTTCAAAAATCAGTAATGGAGGGATGGATTTTTAAGTTTTAAGATATACTCATATGTCAAATAAACGCAGTTTTTTCATTGGGTCCTGGTTTGAAAAAACAGGTAAAAAAATAATTTGGAACAATTGAAAAAATTTGAATAGTGAATATTAGTTAATATTAAAGAATTGTCGCTTGGGGGCCAGCCCGGTGGCGCACGGGAGAGTGCGCCACTTGGGAGTGCGGCGGCGCTCCCGCTGAGGGTTCGGATCCCATGTGGAGACCGGTTCCCGCTCACTGGCTGAGCGCGGTGTGGGCGCAGCACCGAGGGTTGCGATCCCGTTGCCGGTCCCCGGTACGGGCACGACACTGAGGGTTGCGATCCCATTACCGGTCAGTAAAAAAGACAAAAAGGAAAAAAAAAAAAGAATTGTCGCTTATATTTTTATATATGATAATGGAATTTTGTATATATTGGAGCTACTTTTAGTTTAGAGAAACATGTTGAACTGTTTCCATTTAGGGGTAAAGAAGCATGACGTCTGTAAATCTATTTGTAAGTGTTTTAGCTGAAGTGTGAGTGTGTGTGTGTGTATGTGTTTAGATAAGAGTGTGTATACATGGTGAAAAGTCAAATAGTTTGAGTCTATCAGCTAGACTCAAATTGTTGCATCTAGATAATAAGCATATGGGTGTACATGGTTCTATTTTCCTATTTCTTCTATGTGTTAGAAAATGTTCATAATATATTTAAGAGAATGGATGGTGTGAAGATATTTTTATTCAAAGACTGAGATAGCTTTTTGCTACTCACAACCACACCAGAAGATTTAGTAATAAATGCACTTTGATAAGAAGGAAACTGAACTCAGGAAACAATGGAGAACAAAGAAATTGGTTAGTATAAATTAATGTAAGCAATGACAGTAATGGTTACTAGAAGGTAGTAGGTAAAGCCAAAGATGGAAATAAAACACATGAAAATTTGAGGAGTAACTCAAAGAATGCATTCTAAAGTTCTAAAAGTTTTTACAAGAAATGCAAAGATGCTAATTGACTTAAAGATTTTTTAAAAGAAGTACGCATATTAAAATTTGAGGTATTTATTAAAAAGTTTTTTAAATAGCTTGAAAAAAAGAAGAAAAGGAAATTAAAAATCACTATTCCAGTAGAAAGAAGGAGAGGAGAAACAAGAAGCAAGAGAGAAGTAAATGGAAAATTAAATGTATGATACTATAAATAAATAAAAATACTTCTGTTATTGCACTAAGAATACATGGATTTAAATCACCAGCTAAAAGATTCTCAAATTGGATGTTTAGAATTTTGGATGCTGTTTATGAAATAGATAGCACCTATCGATACAGACGAATCTGGGAAACAAAATAGTGAGTTTTCTAAGAGTTACAAAAGGATAAAATAACATGATACAATTTATACAAACTTTTAACACACATACAAAAAGACAACACTAACCACAGAATATATTCATCAATGAAAAGGAACAAACTTCTGGTCATTTTCGAAAAAAGCAATTAGTGTTGCCAGGGGTTGGGGTTGCAGGAGAAGTTGGGTATAATTATAAAGGGGTAGCATGAGGGAGATCTCTGTGGTGAAGGGCTGGTTCTGCATCTTTACTGTGGTGGTGGTTATGCCAATCTACACATGTGATAAAAATGACAGAAGTAAACACATATGTTGTAGCAATGCTATTTTTCTGGTTTTGATATTGTACTGTGGTTACATAGGAAATAACTACTAGGAGACATTGAGTGACATGTACACAGGACCTCTTTGCCCTAACCTTTGCAGTTTCCTATAGATTGTACATCTATAATTATTTCAAAACAAAAGTTTTAAAAAATACTATATCTTGATTTAACTAAAGATTTATGTAGTAAAAGTATAAAACATGCCTTGGTATTATTTGAATCCTTCTGAATGCTATGCACTTGATACTTAATATTCCAAAATAATAATAGCAGTGATGCAGAAGATAAGAATTGTAAATAGTTACAAACAAAAATGTTTGACCCTGATATTGTGTCAGAAAATAACATGCTCTTGCAAACCAAACACGATATTTAGACATTCTCTTTGTTATCTGTCAATTCTTAATTCATTTCACTCCAACCTGAGAAACTCAGAAAGAATTACGATATTCCAGTTTAAACAAAAAATATAGGCAGTCTTGACCTGGCACAGTTCTGATATACATGAATTTTAATTACCATTAATTGGTTAAATAACAACTTTCCAACAACACGATTCATATTTCAGTTACTATGGTATATTAAATGTGAGTAATTGCATTAAAAAGCAGAAATTTTGCTAGCTCTTCAATCTAAAAATCACTCCATAAATAATAGATGTTAACCATGACCGGTGACCAAGGACATCATTTCTTTCAGTCTGTTAGTGACGGATCACTAAGCATTTGTTATTCAGTTCACACACAGACAATAAAGTGTGTAGTCATGTTGTGTCCTTTCTTCCAGCGACAAACTCAGGTGACAGTTTACAAAAATGAATAATCAAAACAGGGAATTAGCCAACAAAGATGAAAGTGCAGCAAAGAAAGGAAAAGTGATAATGCTGGAAGTAAAATTAGAATCAAACATAAACAGAGTTATAAAAGGAATAGTTAATCACATGTGTAGACAGTTGCCATTAGAGAGACTCGAGAGATAGAAACTTAGTGACGGCAAACAAAAATGGGGAAAATAGTTGTAATGAAAAGGATGAAGATATCCATGTCCTAGAGGAAGTAACTCCTGCAAAAAGCTTCATTTACAAGGAATTCTCAAGGTTGGCCAGTTAGCTCAGTTGGTTAGAGCTTGGTGCTGGTAACACCAAAGTCCAGGGTTCGATCTCTGTGCTGGCCAGCAACCAAAAAAAAAAAAAAAGAAAGAAAGAAAAGAAATTCTCAGAGATGTTGCGTGACATTGAAAGTACATAGGATAAAATGTTAGAAGATAATCCAAATTTAAGGAGGAGTATGAAAATTTGCCAATGCATAGGAAGGATGTTTACTCCTTACTGTTAGTTATGCAACAAGACAAGCACTGTTCAAATTACACTTGGCAAGTTTTTACAAACACATTAATTCTCAATATTTCTTGTTTTAGTTACAGTGTACTAAATATTAGTTTTACTTTTTTCATTTGTCTATACATACATGTACAGTTAGAGAGTTTAGAGACCCTCCTGCACAGTCGAAAATCCACATATAACTTTTGACTCTCCCAAAACTTAACCACTTAACTACTACCTAAGTATGTCACTTCCCCAGGTCGCGGTCACACCACACTGCACAGCCCTAGTCCTGTGCCAAGGGGTGGGGCATGTCACCACTTAACTACTTAATAAAAGCCTACTGTTAGGTAGGCTACTTAACTGTTTGGTTAGGTATGTCATGAATACCAAACCAAAAATTTTCCAATATATTTATTGAAAAAAATCCATGTATAAGTGGACCAATGCAGTTCATAGGTTTTCTGTACAACCATGTATATGAGTAACATAACACTCATACGTCACAACCATATAGATACACATACAACCAACAGTAAGACAGTTTTTAATATTTTGATGAAAATGTTTAAAGATCCTAAGATCATAGAACAATCACTTTTTCCCATTGATTATTAAGCTTTTTGCAGTTATTTTTACTGTCCTACATTACTACACAAAGCAAGGACTGCCTGTGTACAACGGGGATAATCTACTTGTACAAAAATTGCATAAGGACTAAATTCCCTTTTTAAAAATAAAATAATTACATTGTGCAATTTCTAATATACTAATTATCCTGATTTGAGCATCACATATTGCACAGAGGTATGATATTCAACACTGTACCCCACAGATATGTACAATTGATTATGTTTCAATAAAAAAACTAATTTAAAAAAATAAAAATATATTCTTCTTGTGACTTGTGAGGCAAATAACACAAACAAGACTTACTTATGCTTTTCTCTTAAACCTAGGTGCTTTCATTTGACAGTCAAAGCCCCTTTTCAATGGTCCTTCACATATTTTTGAGCAATAGAACCTTTACATTAAATAAAATCGGAAGTAAAACAACTTATATAACATCAAATCAAGATCATACTTAAGTGTATTTTGTTTAGAAAGCTAATTAATGAGAATTTTGATGAATTATGGACTATACATGAGAATTATAGTCATTTCAACCTCGGGATCCAGTTTTTTTGCCGTGTTTTATGTTCATTATTTAGCGATACACACAGACAAATAGCTGCAAATGCTACCAGCTAAAGTTATCCTTGAAATCTCTGAATATTCTTCAATTAAGAGATGGCTAGTCCACCTATTTGCGTACATATGTAAAACTTTTCATAAAATCTTACCTGGCAGTTTTATTCCACAGCATATACAAAAAAGTTAATCTAGCAGCACAATCTCACACATTATAGCTACTGGTGTTTTTTTAAAAATTATAGCATATATGAATTTGTATTTTTCTTTTCAGTGTTTAAATAATCTAAAGAAATTTTTATTAAATTAAAAGAAAACATTTTAAGAACTGCTGAAGTATTGAGAAACTTTACAGAACAAAATTCAAAAATCACTATCCTTCATTAAGCATACCCTGGTAAATGCAGAGCTGAAGTCAAAAGCAAATATTTCCATCATGATCAAGAAATATATTTAATTTTTATTTAGCTTGATTATTCTTTCACAAGTTTTTATCCCTGTCTTACAATATTGTGTATTTCTGACTGACCACATAATATCTAGCCATCACAGAAAAGTGGTTTCTATTAGAGAAATCATGAGTTGTGTATTTCTTTTTACAGAGGATCCACTTATAATTCATTGTTAAACTTTTTTTTAAGTGCAGAATTTGGGATTCAATTGTTGAAATTAAAGAAAATGTTATAAAGAAGCTATTTATGAGGAAGGTAAATTTGTATAACTCTTTCCAGAAGCAGTTTGACAACATGAATCACAGGTATTTACTTCAGTCCAATGACCAAGCAATTTTACTATGAGGTATTTATCCTAAGGAAATGATTTGATATATGTAAAAAGATGAACACAAAATGTTCATTTTTGTAGCATGATTTATAAAAATTAGTAGTTACCTAAATTAACCAATATTAGGGAACTGGTTAAATAAGCCATGGTACTCAAATACAATAGAGTAGTGTATTGATAAAAACAGATATTCACAAAAAAATACATGCAGTTTTGTGTGAAAACAGAAGGATAAATAGGTAGGCAGGTATATCAAACCTTAATTGTATTTACCACTAGATGATGAAATAATGTTTTTCTTTGCCTATCTATATTTTACACTTTTCTATAGAAAACTAGAACATTTGTAAATTCGGTTAAAAAAAAGTAATAAACAGCTTTCTTTGTTTATTCACTTGTTTTAAATGGAAAAAACTAAAAGAAATTACAGCTCTATATAGGCAAAACTAGGTATACAAGCCCTGTTCCTACATACAGTAATCTATTTATCCATGAGAGATATGATTGGGGGCAGGGAGACAATAAATTGAAAATTGCAGTTTAAAGACATGTGATGATTCTAATATGTCTTAAAAATACAGGCCAATTCTCATGGGAGTAACATCTGAAATGTGAAACATAGTATTAGACTTTTTTATTAAACATATTGATTATGCATATTTGTGGGGTACAGAGTTATGTTTCTATACATGTATACAATGTGTGATGATCAAATCAGGGTAATTAGTATATTCATCATTACAAAACTTAATCATTTCTTTGTGATGAGGACATTCAATCTCCTCTCATCTAGCCATTTGAGAACATGCAGTAAATCTTTGTTAATTATACATGCTTAGCTTGACTGTATACCAGTAGAACTTCTTTTTCCTATCTAGCTGTTTTATGTCCATTAAACAGCCTCTCACTATTCCCCTCCCGATTTCCCTTTTCTGCCTTTAGTAACCACAGTTCTGCTCTCTCCTTCTGAAAATTCAATTTATCATTATTATTATTGTGGGGGGGGTTGTTTTGTTTTGTTTAACTCCCACTTATGAGTAAGTTCATGCAGTATATCTCTTTCTGTGCCTGGCTTATTTCATTTAACATAATTTTCTCCAAGCTCATTCATACTGCTGCAAAAGGTAGAATTTCATTCCTTTTCATGGCTAAGTAGTATTCCACTGTGCAGTTTTTAGATACTCAAAGACAAATGAATAGATGATGGTTTAATTGCAGAATCGTTAAGACTGGGGCTGTTAGTATCAATTTCTTTGTAGAAGTGAGTAAAATAGTAACAACAGAAATTAAAGATAATGTCATAAGGCTTGCCAAATTTCAGCTTTGAGGTATTACAGAAGTAATAAACATAGCCTTCCTAAAGTTAACAAACCAGTAGCACTGATTTCAGTAAAAATATAGACTCGTTCTCTCCCTTGTTGAGGGTGTGACAGTCATCTGCCTAACTCAGGGATCACCCATTTAATTTAAAATTGACTACCAATTTGCTTCTCATATATTGTTCCCAATATAATCTTTAATGGTTCTTAATGACTAATTACAATGTCTCTAAATGCCAGATATGAACCCTGAGGTTGTGTTATGTCTTTTCTCCTTATTTGTTCATCTTCCATCTGAGAGGATCATGTGACCCAGAAATTGAAAATCTGAAGCTTTTACTTTACAGATATATCACTGTCCCTCCAACATGGCTTTTATAAGCCACTGGTGATTTGCAAAAAGAACAACTGATTTCCCTTTATTAATCAAAAGCTAGTAGCAAAGAGATTAAATGGAGAAAAGAAAACATAAGTGAAAAATCAATACAGTTTTTTAAAGATCAACTTTATTAAAATGAAAAATAACATTTTTGCTTATAATTTAACAATATTGGTAATTTTTTGGTAAATTAATATATTAATATTGTTAGTGAATTTGTAGGTAGAAGACAGACATATACATAAGGCTGAGACTGTTCATATATCTGATACATATATTCTGATATTGAGATATGCTCGTAAATGTACACCTCTCAGATTTTCTCAGACTCAGCACTATTGCTGATTTGAGATTGGATAATTCTTTGTTGGTGGGAAGCTATCTTGTACATGCAGCATGTTTAGCAACATCCCTGGCTTCTAGCCACTAGGTGAGAGTAGCAGTAGCACCCCCGAGTTGTGACAATCACAAATGTCTTCAGATAATGCCACATGTCTCTTGGAGGAGGGGAAGAGGGACAGAGGAGCAAAATTGCCCTTTAGTTGAGAACAACTGACATAGATATCTCACATATAAATATATACAAATATAAATCTCTATATAAATATAAGTATAAATATTTCCAGATCATTTTAAATGCTCATGCACTTTAATCCTATTTACTTTAGAATTACCAAATGTTCTTAAAATTAAAAATGGTAAAAAAAAAAAAAATACATAAAATGATCAACAGAACTATAAATAAGAATTATTAAAGAAAGAGTTTGTGACGGCGGCATTCTTTATAATGGCTGAATTGTTTTAAATGGAATTGACTGAACTATCCAAATTAAGATGAATGGTTATGCAAATTAGGGTAAATTCAGAGTGGAATATTACACATCCATGAGAAATTATGTATAGAAAAAGTTTTTAACAATAAGAGAAAGTGCATATGAAAATTTAAACAGAAAAGACTGTAAGAGGATACATGTAATACAGCTGTGCTCTTTAAAATACACTAAAATACTGAATGGTAATATAATAAAATATTAACAATTGTTTCTGAATGATGGGAATGGGAATGTTTGACTGACCAATAAATAGAAGGATTGATATTTGCCTCCTTATACTTTTCAACACTTTCTAAACTATAAATTACAATAAACGTATCTTTAAATATTTCTCTAACAAAAATTGCACGAAGTGAAGAAAACTCTCCTTCTGAACTAGAAGTGGTTCTCAAAAGACCCATGTAATTTGGGCGACAAAGCAGGATACTTCTGGGTGAGGAACTTTCTCAGACAATTTATTTACATCATAGTTAGACTCTATCCCTCAGAGACTAAGTGCAATATGAAAGACGGGAGCCAGTTATCCCCACTAAGGCAGCTACCAGCAAATCCTGGGTAACACCATCTCCTCCTCCATCTCCTTGTACTCATAACAGAGAATTTGCCAGAATAAAATTTGCCTGTGGCTTTTTCATCATTTATGGTTTTGTAACAACTTAACATGATAGAAAAATACTAACTCATTCCTGCTAAATTTGGTTACATCTTATATAAAACTTCTTAGTAAAACAGTATTATTTTATAAGGAAAAGATTAGGACAAATGACTACTCTCTTATAAAAACAAAAATAAATAATCAAACCAAAATCAAATGAAAAGAAGCAAAGTTAGAAAGAACAGAAAATTATCAAGCATCAATTTACCTAAGTTATTCCTTGGGGGTAGTGTATTTGAGCAATATTAGTATATCAATGAACCTAGGTTCCTGTGTTTCCTCATAGTCCCTTTGTTAATAAGTTAGCTGTCTTTAAAAGTAGCTCAATTTTATTTTGTAATGTAACTTTTTATTATGAAAAGACAACATATGCACATGGTTTTTAAAATAAATTCAAATAGACCAAAGGCAATAAAGTAAAAATAAAATCTACCTCCACTCCGACTTATAGTCACACTCTCTAAAGGTAAGATTAATGGTTTCTTGGGTCTCATTCAGAAATTTTTGGCATATGTACAAAATACAAATACACAGATACACACACAAACCCATATATAAGTATTTATTTTATGCATATGGAAACATAATATGATTGCTATTCTGCATTATCTTTTCTCCCTTGAAAATATGTATTGGAAAATCTTTCAAGTTGGCACATAAAACCAAACCTCATTTTTTGCAAGAGTCAAATGTTATTGCATACATGATTATACCATAATTTACTTAACAATTCCTTTTTGATGTATATTTAAGATGCTTTCAGTTTTTACATCATAATCTGCTGAAATGAGCGTTCATGTACATATATATTATATATTATTTCAAGTAGGATAAAATCATAGCAATAGAATTGCTGGGTTAAAGGCACATGCATTTTCATTTTTGAGAGATATTACCAAATTGCTCTCTATATAAGTTTACACCAAGTGATACTCCCATGAATGGTATATGGGAATAACTCTTTTCCCACAACCTCATCTTGCAGGATATTCTACGGTTGTAAAGTGTATACCCTGCAAATAAGCATCACTTCATCCAGTCAGCCATCACACCAAAAGACTTTGATCATGTATTCTTCCATGTCATTCTTGCCATTGGAAGTTTTCACCTTAGTTATGTAGTTGTTATTTAAATATTAAATATTTGAGGTATGATGCCTGGGCATTAAGGTATGGCTTAGGCATTCACTATGGAATCTAGCAGTACTAGATTTACTAGACTTTGTCATCCCACTGTAATGGAGGTAATAACTGTATAATCTAATTTTCAGAATATTAGGAAATGTGTTAAAATTGCATTGAATGGTTCATCCAAATGTAGTCATTGAAGAAATGTTTTTTTAAAAAAGAAACTGGTCATTCATCTTTAATGATATTCTTTGGTATTCATTTATATTCTTTTTCTAAATATAATTTTTAAATCTTTTTAGCATTTCCTCATGCCCTCCAAAATAACTTTGACATGTTTTTCAGAACTTATATCTCCCAAAAATACATATTTTTCAAACCTTGGTAATGAAAAATTAGCTTCCTAGTTATTAGCAACGGAAAAAATAAATAATTCCTTACCTGAAATTCTTGAACTTCTCCAATACCTCTCTTAAAAGCTCTACAAAGTAGAATCTGTAAAACATATGCTATATCCAAGAAGGAAATGTTTAAATTTTGGACATAAGTACAAAGTGGTGGCTCTTTTAGAAGAGAAGTTTCTCCACTGCAAACCAGCTGTAGGCACAGTCTAGTTATAGCCCTCAGAAAAGCTGTGCTGTGATACATTAATTTACACCTACTGTGCCATTAAATGAGAAGTCAAAGGCCATGTACTGGGCACATAACTTTTACCCCAACATGAAATAGATTTTACATTTACTAGTAAAAATATTTAAGGTATGATACCTGGAAATTTGCAATGTGACAAACAAAAGCCAGAGAATCTATGGTACAGTTAGCTAACTCATGATGCCAGAATGCCCATAATAAATAGTGAAAGAAATAATTGACTAGACCCTGAACATTTTAATCAAATAGTGAAACAATTGTTAATTACTAAAATTATGAAGGCCACAAGTCAATGTTTTCACAGCAGATTTTTTAAGTGTAGTGAACAACAACAAATCAGACTCTATGACTAAAAAACTACTAAGTAATGCTTCTTAAATAAAGAAAGACCACAGCAGTGCATTGGACTTGCAGAGGGAGAGAACATACCTAGAGATACAAAGTGGAGTGGAGAAAGAGGGATGGGGAGGCAGGTCAGGGATAACTGAGGGGATAACTGGGTGGGAGACACGGGGTATAATCTCAATTTGTGGTAATGAACATGCTGCCAGTATGGATCTGGCCATCACATCTTAGGCACAAGTGGTAACAATTTGCTTTGTACCCCATGAATATTTATAACCAATAAAAATAAAACATTTATTTTAAAAAATAATTAATAAAATGAATAAACAAATAAATAATACTTTTAAAAAAAATAAAAATAAATGCTTCTTCTTATTCCATAAATCACTATTCTTGATTCTGTGCATATTTCGACACCTCATGAGCAAAATGTAATAATTATAACTTTTTTAATAGAAATGATCTGTTTTAATTATGACAGCTGTTACTTGACAAAACATTCTTATAAGAATAGTACTGTATTACTCAGATACCATTGATGCCAGCCCCTATCACTGACTACTTCACCTGCAGGGGACATGATAGTAATTCCTGGAATGCTGACATCTCTAGGGAGTAAATACCCTGAGGAAGAGACAACCTCATCCAGTGAGTAAGGGAGTCAGTTGATAAATGTCCCAGCATCCCTGCCTACTGCCGTGTGATTTTAAGGTGAGTTTCTTGAAGGCTCCCTAATGAAATGTAACCATAGCAGTTATTCACCCATTATTGCATCCTTTATTGCCTTTTCTCTCTTGCCTGTGCTTCCTAGGATGACTTCTCAAACAAATTAACTGCATCCAAGTCTGTGTCTCAGAGTATGCTTTTAGGGTAACCCAAATTAAGGAAAAGAGCTTCAAAAAAGAAAGAAAGAAAAGAAAAAGAGCTTAAATGTGATAAAAATTAATCACTCTTTCTTGAAACAGTTCAGAGGCATAGAGTCCAAGGCTGATAGGGTGGCTCTGCTATCCTTAACATGTGGCTTCTTTATCCAGTTACAGTACAGGACAGTCCAAGCTGGCTGCTCCTCCCCTTACCATCTCCCAGTCTGTGGAAAAGGGGAAAAAGCAAAGTGCACACAAGACTACTTTTTTTAAGGGCACATCCTAGAAGTGGCACACAACGCTTGCTATCCTGGATTTTTTGTCAGGACTTAGTCACATAGCTATACTTGATGGCTGGGAAATGGCTCTATTAAGCAATCACATACAAAGGTAAAATTCAAGAGTCCTATTTTTTTTTAAGAAAGGGAAGAAGGATATAAGTGACAAACAAATACCTGCACCTTTATATTGCCCTGTATTACCTTAGGCCATCTATATTCAATGTGATTATCGATAGGGTTAGGTTTAAATCTACAAACTTAATATTGGTTTTCTATTTTTCCCATCTGTTCTTGGTTCTCTTTTTCTCTGACTTCTTTTGGATTAATTATTTTCTATTATTCCATTTTTTATCTTTGTGATCTTAATAGTTACACATCTTTGTCCTATTATTTTAGTAGTGGCATAAAGACTTCTAGTATTCATCTTCACCTTACCACTTTCTACCTTCAAGCAGTATTATGCAAGTTCACAATATAGCATTAGAACCTTACAATAGTATAATTCATTTTTCCCCTTCCAGCCTTTGTGCTATTTTTGTCACACATATTAGTTCTACATAGGTACAACTCTCACACTAAATTATTATTTTTATCTAATCAATTATCTTTTTAAATTTTTAAGTAATAAGAAAAAACGTCATATATTTTCCTACGCAATTGGCATTTCCAGTGCCCTTCATTACTGTGTGTAGATCCACATTTCTGCCTGGTATCTTCTTCATAAAGGACCAACTTTAGCTTTTCTTGTATTGTATATCAACTAATAATGAATTCTTTCAGCTTTTGTATCTCTGAAAAAGTACTTATCTCATTTTGCTTTTTGAAAGACATTTTTGCTAGACATAGAATTCTAATTTTTTTCCAATACCATAAAGGTGTTAGTCCATTGTATTCTTACTTGTATTGTTTTCTGAAAAGAAATCTGCTGTTATTCTCATTATTGTTCCTCTGTATATAACATGTCTTTTTATTCTGGCTACTTTGAGATTTTCTATTTATCACCAGTTTTAAGCTTTTGATTATGATGTGCCTTGGTATAACTTTCTTCATGTTTCTTGTGATTAGGGATTACTGACCCTCTTAAATCTATAGGTTTGTGCTTCTCATTAAACACAGAAAATTTCAGCCATTATTTCTTCAAATACTTTTTGATTCCCCCCCACCTTCCTTCAAGGCAATAAGCTGAGACAATCTTAGGGCTCACCTCTTTTGTTTCTTATCCCCTTAGAGATCATTTTCCTTTATTGCTTGATATTCAGTATCTTAAAAATTGTTTCATATATTTGTCCATTTTTGGTTTTTATTTTAATTACTTCAGGCAGAGGGTATAACTAGTCCCTGCTAGTATACCTTGGTCAAAAGTGGAGGGAAACTATACATTACCTTAAAACTCTGTAATTTAACTGTATATTTATGCTCACTAATGGGATTTTAAAGATACCATTTACTACCTACCCATCGAGATGGAAGTGACTGACCTCTAAGAAAGAGTACCCTGAACTCCCTATAGTGCTATAATTAGAAAATGGGAAGGAAAATGTCTATTTTAATTTCATGGAAAAGTAATTATATCATTTCAATGAGGTTGTATGCCATGCTAGTGAAAGGAGGAATATATTTCTAGCAACACCTACACATAAAAGGCAGCAATGTATGCTTGTTTCTTATGATATTGGTATATAGGACCAAAAGAGATTTCTTTTGGTTTTTTTAAAAATAAGACATATAGTAAGGTTTTCAAACTGGAAATATTTGAGAATTTAATATTCTTAAGGATTAACATGTGAAATATTGTTAGGTATTTATTTGGTAATATCACATACCCCTTTAGCTGGATGACACATGCCCCATAGCAGTCTGTCAAAAAACTTGCCCCTCGTTAGGAACCATATCACAAAATGCAAAAGTTACTGTAGTTTCTAAAATATTCTCCTCAAGGGAAACTAGCATTCTGCTTTTAGAATGGCATAAACTACTAATGATTATGAGATACTTTTACTATGTGTTTACAATGGAAACAACTAACTCTGTCACAAAACTGCTGTCTCATTTCCCTGAGACTTATGCCATCTGGAGAAAGAACAATAAACCCCATATAAGACATTATTTTTACCAGAATTTTTTGGAAATACAGAGCTGGCTAGGATAGTCAACAATGGCATAACTAATGAAAAACTTGTGCTTGCTTTTCTTTTCTTTCTTTCTTTTTTTTTTTTTTTTTTTTTTTTTTTCCGTGTCCGGCAACGGATCGCAACCCTCAGTGTCGCCCCCGTACCAGACTGGGACCAGCAATGGGATCGCAACCCTCGGTGTTGCTCCCACGCCTCGCTCAGCCAGTGAGCGGGAACCGGTCTGTATGTGGGATCCGAACCCTCGGCAGGAGCGCCGCCACGCTTCCCAAGCGGCGCACTACAGCAGTGTGCCACCGGGCCGGCCCGTGCTTGCTTTTCTAATTTATTTTTTAAAAGTCAATAACAAAATCATTTCCATCACAAGTAGCTGTTGTTAAAATAAGACCAAAATCTCAGAAATTTTGCCACATCGCTTTTGTTGTTTACTTAAGTTTTCCATGCAGGAAGAAATGAGAGGGATTGACCATCATCTAGAAGTTAGGGACTATTACACTTGAGTCCTAACACACCAGTTTCACATGTTTTGTTTTATACTGAGTACAACCCTAGATCCCCTACATATATCTGTAGATTTCTGAGAACTGTTTAGGATCCACAGGTAAACAAACTTCAGAAGACTAATAATATATATTTAAAAATGGATTCAAGCCTATATTTTAAAAAGCAAAAAAAGTCAGTAAATGAGAGAAAATACACATCTGAAAATAAATTTAGATACACATTTGAGAAGAAGGGGAGTCACGGGATTTGTTCAGAAGGTACTTAAAGTCTCTAAAGAATTCAAGAAATTTGTTCATGGAAGCACAACATTATTAGGGTCTCTCTTTAGAATACCTTAGTTTCCTATGGCTGCCATAACAAAGTACCATAAACTGGGTGGTTTAAAATGTTAAAAGTTTATTCTCTCACAATTCTAGAAGACAGAAGCCCAAAATCAAGAAGCTGACAAGGCCAAGCTCCCTCCAAATCCCTAGAGGAGGATCCTTCTTTGACTCTTTCAGTTTCTGATAGCCCCAAGTGTTCTTGGCTTGCAGCTGCAAAACTCTAATCTCAGCCTCTGTCTTCCACAAGGATTGAACTCTGGACCTTGGTGTTATCAGCACCATGCTCTAACCAGCGGAGCTCATCAGCAAGCTGGACTGTCTGTATCTTCACGTGGCATTCTTCTCCCTGTGTCTCCATTTTCTCTTCTTATAAGCACAACATTTATACTGGATTAGGACCCATCCTAATCAAGTATGACCTCATCTTAAACTTGATTTGAAAAGACCCTATTTTCAAATCAGGTCACATTCACAGGTACTGGCTATTAGGACATAAACATATTTTTTTGGAGAACACACTTCAACCCACAATTTCTGACAAAATTCCTTTGATTATAGAGAGGTTAATTTTTTTTTATAGCATATCTTAAGACCATCCAATGCAGTAAGTTCCCTGAGTCACTGTACCCATAAACTTATTTTCCTTGTAAACACAGTCAAAAATAAACTTTACTGGAAGAATTGAGAGAATATTCAATGGAACCAGTATTAACATCTCAGAAACAAACCTATAATACAACAATGAATGATTCCATTGGCTTTTGCCAATATTTTTTTAAATTTATGAGGAAGACACAAATGCCCTATCAGAGTAGATGAGGAGTGTAAATATTTGGATAAATTTTCTTAAAGGCAAATTATAGCCACTAAGGCAGCTAGCAAGTTTAACAGAATATTACAAAATATTTAAGGTATTTATAATTTGACCCAACAATTCCTCTTCTGAGACTCTTTCTGAAGACTCTCACACATATACACAAAGATGTACACACAAGTATTTTTATTGTGTTGATGCCTGTACTAGTGAAAAATCAGAAAGTTACTGTTACAGGTTAAATTATGTCCCCCAAAAAGGTATGTTAAAGCTCTAACTTCTCATGCCTCAGAATGTGGACTTGTTTGGAAATAGGCTCATCACAGAGTAGTTAAGATGAGGTCATAATCGAGTAGGATGGACCCCCCCCCAACTCCAATATGACTGGTGTCCTTGTAGGAAAGGAGAACACTTTGTAAACATGGGCACGCACAGAGGGAAGATGATATGAAGACACAGGGAGAAGTCAACTATGTAGAAAACTGGAGTGATGCATCTACAACCCAAGGAACACAAGGGATTGCTGGAAAACACCAGAAGCTAAAGAGACAAGGAAGGATTCTCCCATAGAGCCGTCAGAGAGAGTATAACCCATTGGACACCATGATTTTGACTTCTAGCCTCTAGACTGAGACAAATTTCCTTGTTTTAAGAGACCCAGTTTGTGGTACTTTGTTACAGCAGCCCTAGGAAACTAATACAGTCACTTAATGTATAAGGGAACAAGTAACTAAACAATGGTAAAAATAACACCCTTAAAGGTAGACCAACATGTGTGCACAGCAATGAATTATGTCCAAAAAATCAAGTCAGAGAATAATGAACATAAATAAGAGAAATAAATACATACACCTATTTGTATATATGTATGTGTGTGTATATACCTAGTAATATATATACATATTAATTACGCACACACACATGCACGCGCACACACATATATACCTGTAAGTGGATTCAAAAATAAAAACCAAATTTGTAAACATGTTTTGCACTATGTTCTTCTACATTGCTTCAATCTTTATCAATAATAGTGTAGTTGTATAATATTTATATTTTTTAATGTATTATTAAAATAAAGTTTCAGCACTTTCTTGAAAAATTTTTAAGAACTTTACACTTTTGACTGGATGCTGTAAAACTCAAGTTGAAAGAAATTGTGCATAAACATCATACCTAGTTGGTAAAGTCATTTTTCATGGGGATACAGATTAATAACTCTGAAACTGCTATACTAGGATAGGAAAAATGAGTAAACAAACGGCTGATAGTAGAAGCCAGTCTTCTTACTGTTAGAAAATAAGGAAAAAAAGATGCAAGAGGCAAAGGCAAGAAGGAACTATGTGGTATGTGATTAAATTCGAGGACAGCAGTATGAACTCAGTTTAGTTAATATGGATATACAAACAAAGAGGCACAGGACGCAACCTGAAACAACTCCCAGTGGCCAGAATTAGAATAATTTGAGCAACAAAAAAATATATAGCATTGAAATATAACCCATAGTATAAAATAAATATACATGAGTCCATATGAATATAAATAAATAAGGTAGAAGAGACTAATCTCCCATACATAAGAATTCCAACAAAAGTCAAACAACCTGATTAAAAAATGGGCAAATACCTTGAATAGACATTTTCCTAAGGAAGATATACAAATGGCCAACAAGCATATGAAAAGATGCCCAACATGACTAACCATGAGAGAAATACAAATCAAAACCACCATGAGATATACACTCATCAGGATGGCTATCAACAAAACAAAAAAACAGAAATTAAGTGTTGGCTAGAGTATATAGAAATTGAAACCCTTGTGCACTCTTGGTGGGAATGTAAGATGGTACAGTCACTATAGAAATTAGTATGTGGTTCCTCAAAAGATTAAAAATAGAATTACTATAATCCATAAATTCCACTTCTGGGTATATACCCAAATGAACTGAAAGCAGGATCTCCAAGAGAGATTTGTACATCCAGGTTCATAGCAGCACTATTCACAATAACCAAGAGGTGGAAGAAACCCAAGTGTCCGTTGATGGATGAATGGATAAAAAACATGTGGTATATATACATACAATGTAATATTATTCAGCCTTAAAAAGAAAGGAAATTTTGACTGTTATGGACTGAATGTTTCTGTCGCCTAAAATTCATATGTTGAAACCCTAACCCCCAATATGATGGTATTAAGAGGTATTAGGTTTAGATTTGCCCATTTTTTAATCAGGTTGTTTTATTTTTGTTGTTGAGTTATATGAGTTTTTGATATATTTTGGATGTTAAGCCCTCATGAGACATATCATTACAAGTATTTTCTCCTGTTACAACAGTTGTCTTTTCACTCTGTTAATTGTGTCCTTTAATAAACAAAAGTTTTTAATTTTGATATAGTCCAATTTGTCTATTTTTGCTTGCATTGTCTGTGTTTTTAATGTCATATCCAAGAAATCATTGCCAAATCCAACATTATGAATTTTTTCTATATTTTCTTGCAAGAATTTTATAGTTTTAGGTCTAATGCTTAGGTTTTTGATCCATTTTGAGCTTATTTTGTATATGGTGTAAGTTTTGGCTTCATTCTTTGGCATGTGGGCATCCAGTTTTCCCACCACCATTTGTTGAGGAGACTATTCCTTCCCTATTGAATGGGCTTGGCATCCGTGTTGAAAATCATTTGACCATATACATGAGGGTTTATTTCTGTGCTATTTTATTCCATTGGCCTATACAGTAAGTCCCCCATATTCTTGGGAGGTATGTTCCAAGACTCCAAGTGGATGCCTGAAATCACAGATAGTGCCAAAGCCAATATATACTATGATTTTCCTGTATATACATACCTATGATAAAGTTTAATTTATAAATTAGGGGCTGGTCAGTTAGCTTAGTTGGTTAGAGCACAGCCTAGTAACACCAAGGTCACAGGTTTGGATCCCTGAACCAGGCAGGCACCAAAAAAAAAAAAAAAGAAAGAAATTTAAATTAGGCACAGTAAGAGATTAACAGCAATAATAAAAAAGGACAATTATAACAATATACTGTAATGAAACTTATGTGAATGTGGTCTCTCTCTCTCAAAATGTCTTATTGTACTGTACCATAGGTAACTGAAAACACAGAAAGCAAAACTGTGGATAAGGGAGAACTATTATATGTCTTTCTTTATGCCAATACCACCCTGTTTTGATTTTGGTAGCTTTTAAACATATTTTTTAATCAGGAAGTGTTAGACCTCCATCTTTGTTCTTTTTCAAGACATTTTTGGTTATTCAAGGTCCCAATGCCATATGAATTTTAGCACAATTTCTTTTATAACTATAAAATTATTCTAAAACAAAAACTCCATTGAAAAACGTCATGGATATTATTCTCTGTCAACAAATACATATTCCTATTTCTTTTACCAACTACAAAATACAATATTGTAGGTATACACTATTTACACAGTTTCCTACTGGTGGACATTGTGTGTTTGCCAATGTTACACTCTCTAAACTGCTTCAGTGAACATCCTTGTACATATATCTTTTCTAACAAGTGCAATTATCTTTTTAGGAAACAACACATAAAGTGGCATTGCTAAATCAAAAGAGACAGTCATTTTAAATTTTGATTTTTTACTGCCAAACCACACTATAGATTAGTAATATCAATTTATACCCTAATAACAGTTCATAAGAGAGCTTGCCCTTCTTTCCTTGGTGTGAAGTTTTGTTTATCTTTTTCATCCTTGCTAATTTAATGGGCTAAAATTTTTTATCTCCTTGATGCAGTTATATATAATCAACTAAAACCTTAAAATTGAGCATTACATCCTTAGATTATCACATAAACTTACAAACCTTTAACTTTTCTCATTATCTTCAGTTGAAATGTTTTCAGAGCCTAACTCTTGTTCCAGGATATAGAAAAGAAGTTATAACTTTGTAGAAATTACAGTGAATTCATGAGGATTCTTGGTTACAAGCCATAGAAACTATGATTAACTATATCAGAAGATAATGTACTGAAGTCATATCAGGAGAGTCTTAGAATTGACAGAAGGCTTAACAATCAGCTTTTTTAAAAAGAGGGTAGGGACTCCTGAGGGTAAAGCCATGAGAAACACAGATATGATCCTTGAACAGGAAAAATTTGACCAGCATATTGCCACAAACGCAATGAATAACCTTCTGTTACCTTTTGTATCTTTCACTCAATATTCAAAGTTCTAAGAGTGTCAGACTGGCCACATGCTTACCCCTCTCCTGCACCAAGAAGAAGGAAAAGAGACCCCTTGTTTCCACAGTGTCACTGGTATAAGTACATTATTTGATGGGCAAAATAAATAACCAACAAATTCACAAAAGAAAAAATATTAGTAGCAAAAAAACTAAATGAAGTTTGACCTCATCAGTAATCAATGAAATACAGATTAAAATAATATTTTCTCATTCTAATTGGCAAAGAATATTTTTCAACTTTGAATAGGTAATTCAAAATAGGTAAATACATGTCCATTGTATGTAACTCATAAAGTATAAATTCAGTGAGGCTCTCCTAAAGTCACTTATGTAGTACTCTCGCCAAAAATGATTAACCTGAATCCCATCATGATAAAGCAACCAGAAAAATCCAGATTGCGTAATATTACACAGACAACTGGCTTGGACTTTTCAAAAATAGAAAGATCAGAAAACAAAAAACAGTGGGAGCAGGGATAGTCTAGATTAAAGGAAGTCTAATAGTCTCCTTTATTCTAATGATAACTATAGGCAATGCATAATCTTTGATCGAATCTTAGACTGAAAGGCAGGGAAGGAAGGAAGGAGAGTAAGAAGGGAGGGATGATCAGAAGAAGGGAGGAAGTGAAGGAAGCAAAGAAAGAGGAAAAGAAGGAAAGCTACATAGCTATATAAAAGGCATTTGGCTTGGTTGGAGCACAGTACAGATAACACCAAGCATACCTGTACCAACCAGCCTCCAAAAAAAATAAAACAAATAAAAAATAAAAATAAAAGGTACTTGGAAACAACTGGGGAAATTTGAATATGGGCTATATTTTAGAAACTGTTATTATATTAATGCTAAATTCTTAGAAAAATAGTATTGAAATTTTGTGGAAGAGGGTCCTTGCTTTTAGGAGATGCATGCCACAATAGTTAAGAATAAAATATCATGATGTCTGCAATTGATTTTAAAGAGTTCAGCAACAACGATAACAAGAGTTTTTAATACAAGGCATTAATTGCAGTATAATTTATAGCATAAAAATAATGGTTACAGCTGAAGTATCCTTAGTGGAAATGTCCATATAATGAGATTATAGACATTAAAATATACTTATGCTTTTGGTCATTTTTCCTCCAGGGGACTGTATTATTTAAGGTTACCTTTTTCAAAGGGTTGTTTTTTCAAAATGAAATAATTTTAATATGATTTCATTGAAATATAAAAAGTACCAAAGAATCACCAAACCTAAGGCAAAGACCAATAAGTTTCTGAAGTACCATTCCAATTTCTTATTAACCAACTCCTTCAAATTCAAGGATTCCATAAAAAAAAAAAACCCACTAGCACCAATGAGATTTAAAAACTTATAAGACTTCTTCAAACTCTGCTTTCTGTGGTCAAAACAAGGATTGAGTAGGAAAGACAGAAATGAGAAGGTGAACAGCCAGTTATGTACTGTGCAGTTTAAGAAAGCCAAAACACAGTAATAGATTTCAAGACACTTTCACACGTTCTGGTATAGGTCAAAACAAAGCATTTATCAGCTAACACCTTACTCCTAGAATTCAGGAAATATTCAAGAGTAATTATGAGGAAGGAAAAATTAACTACTGAGGCATAAAATGTCATAAATACAAACTTTACCTACTGCTCTTTTCTCTCTAGATTCAGTCTTGGCACCCACATAAAACTCTCTCTGTTCGCCTTTCCACTGTATACTAAACAATGATCTCATGTTGTCATTGGCATATGTGAATAGGGCTCTGGTTTGTTCTTTTTCACTGTTACCAAACAATAGGAAGAGTAGAGAGAGTTGAATTGGAATGTCTTAGGTCTACGAATGGAACCATTTGGAAAGGCATTTTTCCTGTGGAACCTGTCTTCTCTGACTGAAACCTATTCAATAGGACTGTTCATTCCTGACCTTCTGGACCCTTGACACTGATCTGTCCTAAAGAGGATGCCAATATATCGTCTGTCAAATTATATGAGAAAGCCATAGCATAAGGTCCTTATTTCTATATTGCACACAATGCTTTATGTCAAAGTTTGATAAACATGAAATCACATTTTCAAAGGTTAAAAAAAAAAGTGTCAGTCAGTCAAAAATAGTTGACCACTGTGAGTGTCTCACTGGTTGACCTTGAACTCCTCCATGACTCTGAGGTCAATGATATGTTGTTACAGAAGGAATTTGTTATATATTTATGATAAGCTCACTTCTTTGACTATGCTCTTGACATAACAAACAATTTTAAGTTGTCCATCTTCAAATACCTACCTAGTGAATTAAAATACAAAGCTATTAAGGGATCAATCTTCTTTTCAATTGTGCAATAAACTAACAATTTTCATGCAATGAATTTGATGTTAATAGGATTTAAACATGCATATCTATGAGACAAAGAGTACTAAGATTTCAATAGAAGCCAAGACTCAATAAAAGACAAGAAGATAGGAGAAAAGAAATGTTCAGTATTTACCACAGATGCCATGTCCACCTCTATTTTATTTATATATAATAGAAGAAAGTTAGTAGGTGGTATTATGCAAGCATTTTTAAAGGTCTTTGGGAATTGTGAAGTTCACCTTTTATCAAATTATGGCTATTGTATACCATTTAAACATTGCTCTTAGATTTAAAATGTCACACAAATATATTAATTAATGCCATTCAAAGACTGTCAGGGTCAGTGTTTAATATCAAATACTAGAGGATTAAATATAACCCAAGACAAGCTTACTCTGTTCAGATAGCATCATGTACAATTCTTAATTACTCTCAAAATGCAATTCTTTCGTAGAAATAATGAGTTTTGTTTGCTAGTTGTTGGTTGTTTTTGGTTTTGCCCAACTGAAAAATACCGAGAAAAGAAATTAATTTGCATTTTCTTTTCTTCAGTTTCTCCAAATATCGAAGTTTAGAGCAATTGGAGAGCTTTAAGTGAATAGCATAGATCTATTGCAGAGATTCACAGATGATTATAGTGAACATCCTTTTGTTTTTTTCATTCTTTGAAAGTAAAAGTTAGCTTACTATCCTCCCAGGTATGAACAATGGACATAATATATATATTTAAATTTCTCAGCAATGATTTAAAAGATAGTGATAGCCACCTAGGTATTCTGCAGAAGTACAAGGGCATAAATATAGGCTACTGTCCCTGAATATTTGTTGTTTTTCAAATGTTTTCAGCCATGTGATATTCTGTACGGTGTCTTCCATATCAGATGAAGTGTGACTGAAAATGCAAGGCAGCTTTATTATTATTTAGCAATCACAATTCTTTACCCCATTTGAGTTTCCAACTCACATAATCAAGTTCACCACACTTTCAGTGTCTATGTACATTTCCTTACTGTCATTTGTTATGACTTAAGTAAACATGGTCACTGAGGGGGAAACAGCCCTTAAACCTTATACTTAGTAACTTTAGACTCACATCCACTTGCAGTAGAAATACATGACAGATCTATTGTTCTGTATTAGCAGGACATTGTCCCAGTATATGAACACATGCAAACTACTCAGGAAGGCCTTTGAATATTTAAGGCAAGACACTAGTGGCTCATCCCAGTGGGAACCACAGAAAAAGGGAACCTGATTAAATTTAATGTCATTGTCACTTTTTTTTTTCATTGCGAAGAATTATATAGGTAGCCATAGCTACCACACTGTTCAGACAGCATGACCACAATATTCCCCCTCAGAGGTTGGCGTCAAGGACTGAATTATTTACTCAAAGAATGTGATTCATTGCTGGATGTGGTTCTTACAAGTTTAAAAGAGTCATCGGTATATAAAATGCACACACATACTCAAGGAGCAAAAGTAAAACAAACCACTGCAACTTTTAATTACTGATTAGGCTTTGTAAGAAAAATATGTTAAAAATTATAAATATTTAAACTTTTTAGTATGATTTAGACTGTGACCCCAAGCCTCTTTTTTTTTTCCACTTAAAAATCAACTTGAAGTTAAAAAGTTTTAATATAGTTTGAGGAGTTTAGAACAAGTTCCTCTTCTTACTCTATTCCCTTCCATAAAGTAAGCAACTGCCTCAATATTTAATTATGTTACTCTATGGTATGCAGCATCTCTAGGTAAAACCTACTAATTTATAAAAGGTTATTTGTTTGGCAACAGCAAATAAGCATTTATAACAACACAATTACCATATACATTATCCTTTATTAAAATGCAATTTCTCTTATGCCTCTAAATTTACGATTTTCCTTTTCTTGGGTAAATATTTCTACATGTACAGAGTCATTTATAAACATGTATTTTACTTTAAGTCAAATAAATATTTTTTAAGTAACATTGTTAAAATTAAAACTCCAGAGAATTTTCACTTACTCATCTAATCAAATAATATTCTCTTATAAAAGAAAACACGCTATTACTTAGCCAACCATGTTAAATATCTTAAGGGTCAAATCAGATTTCTTATCTTTTTTATAAATATCAGGCCCTGCTCTTTAAAAGGCAATAAAGAAGTGAACACTGCTGCTGCATAAGGTAGTCCACCAAGGAAGTAATTAATGGCTTTTGATAAACTCAGGGGACTAGTAACAAGTTTTCACTTGCACAGTGTCAATTCATCTGTTCAAACCCAGTCCATGCAGTCCTGATTGAAAGCCAGGACACCTGAGTGTCACTCACTGGAGTTTATAATGTGAACTGGAGGCAGACTCAGTCTGATTAATCATGGACACAAGTCTACAACCCAGCACCCACCATCATAATTGGCAACCTCATTTGAAGTCTCAGGAGACTGAATGGGCAATGGAATTTGAACTACCAACTTATTCTGGTCTCACCAGGGACAGATGAAGGCTCCCTGGTGGGGCTACTTGGAGAAGCTAGTAATGCTGCTATTGTGCCTTAAACCTGTCCTGTAGATAGAGTTTTCCTTTGTACAAGTACACACTTATGAACCTTTAAAACACCAAATAATTCATTCTGCACACATAGGCTTCAAGCAATATTCTTTTATGGCTGCCTTCAAAATAAAAATGTATGTGAGCTTCTTGATTTGTTTTCATCTGCTTGGTAACCATTTTTTAAAGATATTAAGTATATTATGAACTTAATTTGTACTCTAAAACCTAATCGCATTATCTTCTAGTAAAATTTTATTTGGTGAGATGAAATCACATCTAGAATTTTCTTAAATACAATCTTATTCCACCATATGAAAACATGCTAATGTCAAGTTCAGATATCATAATTTTTCTAATTTTAAAAAATCCCTATGTAGATCCCACATTATTGATTACTTAAATTATATGCCTACAGAGATATTACCTTATTGAGAGTTGAGTTGATTACCACGGAATTTATGAGAAGACAACTGTAAGCAGAGGAAGCTTTGGAGATGCAACTTTGCCCCTGAAATACCAAGGGATATTTTCCTCAGTGAAATGTTAAACAATTTGCTTTCAACAATAAACTGACAATGCCTTTTCCGAGGCTTGTGGTGTGGTCACGGTGTTGATCTCGTCTTTTCTTCTCAATGTGCTCCCATACCAGAGACATTACAATGGTCATTCACAAAAACTACAGTACAGAGAAGTTTAAGATGCTTCTTCTATAATGTTTCTTTCTTCCATCTGCAGCTGGGGGTTACAGCTGGTATCTTTTTTTGTTTTTTGTTTTTGGGGTTTTTTTCTTTTTTTGGTTACCTGAATGGATTTCCGCTTCTTAACTGTACCAGCTTTCCTTTCATTGTGGCAATAGTTTCAATCAGAATATTTTAGTGTCTTTTGGCTTCTGAATTACCTTTCACCCTTCAAACACTTTTAAGGCTAGTTTTGATAATGCTGAATATTTTCTTATTTAATGTCCTTAGCTATATTCCTCTAATTGTCTGAAATTCATATAATAAAATAACGAATAGTTGCAAATAAAAGTGATCGAAAGAATTTTAACTAAGGTCTATGTGGAAGGGATTTTTCTTTTCAAATTGGCTATCAACAGAAAAGAGTTTAATTAAAATGGAATTACTTTACTACAGAGAAATTAGGGAAAATGAGCCATAAAATAACTAAAATTAGGATCTCTGCTTCTTATGTATACTCCATCTGGGACTAGCAATGGAAACAACTCATACAAGGTCACTGCTAGGATTTTCCAAAATGAGATATTAAAATACCATAAACTTCAGTGTTTTTAATAACTCAGTGACCCATACATTTTTATAATAATGATAGCTACCATCTACGGAGTTCTTACTATGTGTCAGGCATGATACTTTACATTATTAACATATTAAAATAACTTTCACATTATCAAATTCATGAGGTGTGTATAAATACACCCATTTCACAAATCAGGAAACTAGTGATTAGATAGGCTGGGTAAATCATCTAAGGTCTGAAGCAATCAAGCAGGATTTGAACTCACATCTGCCTTCCTTCAAAACCCTTACTCTTATATGCTGCATTATACAGCCTTGCCATATTTATGTACACAATTGGATATCAATTAGCTATGGTGTTTTTATATGCCATTATTCAAATGTTATCCCTTGGGGGATATCCCCTGGCATTTCTTAGTATTGGTTTTGATTTTTCGTGACAAACGTAATACTTAACAGAGAGGTGACCTTAGGTATGTCATTTTATCTCTCTGAATCTTAACTCTTTCTCATCTCCAAAATGAAGTAAATGAACTGGATGGGTCTCTAAAAGTTTGTATCAGTTAGCTTCTGCTGTATAACAAACTATGCCAAAACTGTGACTTAAAAAAAAATGCATCGGCACATGATTTTGTAGGTGAGGAATTTGGGTTCAGCTCAGATGATGGTTCTTATGCTAGCCTGAACCTGGGCTCAAACATGTATCTATGGTAACCAACCATCTCGTTTTGCCTGAGACTGAGGAGGAGACTGAGGAGGTTCCTGGGACACAGGACTTTCTGTAATAAAACTGAGAAGGTTTCAGGAAAACCATAAGTGTATCTGTGGTTATGTTTCTGTTGTTAGCTGGTATTCAAAGCTTCGCTCACATTTGTTGTGATTTCTTGGCTATCTATTGAAGCAATAAGTTAAGTAAGCCACAAATCAGATCATCCTGCCAGGCTTGCCCAGGCTCATTCACATATTAATAGATAATAGAGCAACACAACAGGCAAGTGCCAATGAGCCAAATCTCTAGTCCTATCACACTTAACTTGCTACTCTCCCATGGTTCAAAGCAAGTCACAAGGCCCAGGTTCAAGTGATGAAAAAATAGATCCCACCTCTTTATGGGAGGATATATAAAGTCACACTGTTAAAAAAAAAGTGTATACAGAAATGGAAATAATTCATAACCATTTTTGTAATCTATCACAAGATCATTTCCTGCCCTAAAATCAGGATCTCTGTGTTCATCTACATGCTTTATTCAAAAACATCCATGGGAGTAACAGAAGTTAAGTAACAGAAATTATAGTCTGTCCTTATCTGTCCTTTTGATTATAACCATCCTAGTTTGATAGCTTATGATTTTGATTTGTATTTCTCCAATGATTAATGATGTTGAGCATTTTTAATGTGCCCATTGGCCATTTGTATGCTTGCTTTGGAAAACTGTCTATTAAAATTCTTTACCCATTTAAAAAAAAATTATGGTCTGTCAGTTCTGGCTGCTATAACAAAATATCATAGACTGGGTGGCTCAAACAACAGAAATTTATTTCTCAAAGTTTTGGAGGCTAGAAGTTCAAGATCATGTTGCCAGTATGGTCAGGTTCTGGTGAGGGTCTTCTTCCTCACTTGTAAATGGCCTTCCTCTTCTATGCTCACATGGAGAAGAGAGAGAGAGGGCAAACTCTCATGTCTCTACTTACAAGGCACTAATTCCATTCATAAGGACTCTATAGTCATGACCTAATTACCTCTCAAAAGCTCCACTTCCTAATCCTATCACTATGGGGGTTAGGATTTCAATAAATGAATTTGGGGAGGATACAAACATTCATTCACTACAGAGTCTGTCTGTGACTACCTGCCCTAAGCAATAAGTAAATAATATGTCTAGTTAACTTGTCCCAGGATTGCTTTTTCCACTTCATAAATTTGTTTGGATTCCTTATCTGGGAAACAGGGATGAAATTCACAGTGATGCTCTTTAAATCAATCATTCTTAACTTTGATTAAGTATGAAAAGATATTAAAAACTGGAATTATGTACACTGAGTAGCATTTTTATGTAGTTTTAGCTAGGCACTAAAGGGGCTCAAAAAGCTGTTACCCAAGACAGTCTAAACTGAGGACAACCTAACAATAATCTGTTTCTAATATTAGAAAATTATTTTGCAAAATTAAAGAGGAAAAAAGGAGGAAAAGGAATGGGATTTTTCATAAAGCAAAATATGTTGGATTATTTTTATAAATAATGTATAATAAAAGTATATATGTCTACACATAAATAAATTTATGAATATTACATATACATTATACTTATTTTGTAATCTATCTTATTTATAATACAGCAGTCAGACAGATAATGCAAATGAAACATCATGGTACAATAAAAAAGAGTGTAGGGGAATACAGCAAAATGGAAGCAGACATACCATTTAGAGAAAGAAACTACTTGTATTACTAAACTCGTGGGCTACCAGATTATTTCCAGATAGAGTCAGGGCCCAATGTTCCTTTTTGATTTTAAAGAGAAGGCAGTAATATACATTTTTGTGTCAGAAATACACAATTTCTCAATTTTAAAATGTAGAAAACTGAATTTTTTTAATGCTTTCAATAGTACAAGGTAAACAATATACATCTGGCACTGAATTCAGGCTACAGCCACCAGTTTTCAAATTCCATAAGAGTTGTTACTGTGGATTATTTCCTTACTCGTCAAAATATGAAGTTGGAGCAAATATTTGAGGAAGATTTGTTGGTCTGCAAATTTTCCAAGCATGGTGTATTTGTTATCTATTGCTATGTTGTGTATTAACAAAATTTAGCTACTTCAAACAACACCCATTTGTCATCTCACCTATATTGTAGTTTAGAAGTCCACCATGGCACAGTAGGTACTCTGCACAGGATCTCACAAGGCTGAAATCAAGGCAGCGGCTGGGGCTGAGATCTCATCTAAGTTTCAGGGTCCTTTTCTAAGCTCACTGGTTACTACAAGAATTCAGTTCTTTGCAGTTACAGGCCTGAGGTCCTGCTTTCTTGCTGGCTAAGTGGGGGCCACCCTAAGCTCATAAAGGCATCCCACAGTTGTCTGAGACGTGCTCTTCTCCACAAAATGGCAGTTTGCTCCTGCAAGGACAGGAGGAAAATCTCTCTACTTTTAAGAGATCACTTGATTAAGTCAGGTCTACCCTCAAGCATTCTCCTTTGAATAACGCAAAATGAACTGACTAGGAATCTTGATTACATCTGCAAAATCCCTTTTACATAGAACTTAATCACGGGAGTGACATCCCATTATATTCATGTGATCCTATCACACACAAGGGAAAGGGATTATTCAGTAAGTGTACAACAGGGGATGGAAATCTTGAAGGCCATCTTAACATTCAGCTTACCACATATGGGAAACACTAGTTTAGAGAATTACAAAGAATTTTATAATTCTCCTGTACAAAGAATTTCTATGTTTTTGTTGTGTCATTAGCTTTTACTGAAAAATGATCTAAGATATAGTCTTTCGAAAACTGTTTCTTCACGTTTTGTAGAAATAATACAATAATTGTCCAAACTATGCTCTATGATCCTTTTTTAAGAAGCTCCATGTGAGAAATTTCTTTTAAGGCTTATAGAAGATACTTTGCTTTCCTTGAAGAAGTAAGAATTTGGTTTTTGGTTTTCGAAGTTTTGTTTTGTTTTGGTTTGGCTTTGTGGCTTTTTTGCTCTTACACTAGAAATACATAATGACTTTATCTCTCTTTCCCCTTTGGCTGTCATGAAGCTTAAAACCAGACTTAAATGGATCTTTATTTTCTGTATATGGTGGGTGAGGATTCCTGTTTATTCTTAAATTATTATTCATATTTTTCTAGTGCTGGTTTTACTTCTTGATTTCATATATATACATAATGTTTTTGTTGTGGTCATCTCAAATTGAAGAGAAGATACATAACAAATATATAGATTAGGTAGATGGGAGGGAGATAGAGAAATGATATATTAAAGATAAATGGAATAAATAAATAGTATGAGAGAAAGAGACAAGATAATGATCATGTATTCTTCCCATTTTATAGCTACCTATTCAATTCCATAAGCGTATATACCTGTCCTTGTACCAATATCTCACCAGTTTATTTTAACAGCTTTATGAGACTACAGTCTAGCAGGGTCTTGTTTTTGCATTGATACAGTTCTTTTGAAAAAAAAAAATTCTGTGATAAAATCAACAATAACCAATGATTTTTAATATTAATTTTAGCATTTAATGTTCACTAATGAATTCTTTTTTTTTTTTCTTTCCATTAAGCTCTCTATCAATCTTCTACTCTCTTGGAATATACTGGGTCTCAGGTCTTATAGATGTGACTTTACCAAAGTTTTGGAGGTATGGTCCTATTCTTGCTATATTAATATCTCTCTAGATGCATTCAACCAATTTTAAATCTACAGAGCTTATATCTTAGAATATTTCTACCTTGCATTTAAATAACCATATTCATTCAACACTAGACTCAGTCCTTTTGCCACATGTACACTCTCCACCTTACACAAGGAATCAGAAGAATTTAAGCAGAAAGGACTGGAAAGAACTAAAGGTAACCCCATAAGGAAAGTGAACATTTCACACAATTTCTAGATTCACTTACACATTTCCTGGAGAACCTGGTGAGAATGCCATCTCTCAACAAGGCATTGTTTGGAATAAATACATTGTCATTCTGGGAGGAAATCAAGCTAAATCCTGTTTGCCATCAGTTTTGTGATGGTCTTGGAAAGAAGAGTAATTTTTCTTTTAGGGTAACTTTGAGAACCAGCCAAATCTAAAACTTAGGGGTGACCTGCTGAAGATTTAACTACTGTTTTTTCATTATTTTTAGGAAGTTTATATAAACTCCCTTGGTTGATCCTACCAACTGGTGAGGGGGTAAGGGAAGGTGTGGGCAAGGAAGAGAGAAGGCACAGAAAGGTAACCCTGATCCAGGGAAGCCAAAAGGCTTTGAGTGACCAAGATCTAGGCTCTTTTTATCTCCAAAGAAGATGTAAATACCTTTACGAGTTTCTAAGTTCTTCCTTTTGTACTCGAAGGCCTGAAGAGGGATGTTCATACATGTAAGGTACATAGTATGTGCATGCAAGGAGTTAATAAGTATTAATTATTATTACAACAATTGTAATTATTCAAGTCATTCCTCTATGATATACACTTATATCTATAGAAAAAGTATTAATACTAACTTATTAAACTCCAACTTGAAAATTTTTGTTTACATATCTTATTAATACTTCTGTATTGTTGGAGAATTTGAACAATGAAGTACTCTACTAATAGAGCTCAAATTTTTTAAGATTTTATTGATTGCCTAAGGAGAGCACCCCAAAACATATGCCAGGCTGCTCCCCTGCACCTTTGATACCATTTTTTTATCAGGATCCAGATCTAAACACATTCTAATCTGTATCAACATGCATTTGTTTTTTTTGTCATGAAGTCAGAGTCTATTTACTCTTAGAATTCAATGGACATAAGTTACAGTACAAATTATAGTATCTTTACCTTTCAGATGAGGGGGGGGAAATTTTTTTTTTTTTTTTTGAGGAATGAAGTCTTTGGGTTTCCTTACTTATAAATAACCATTTGGGTTTCTGGTGTATACTATTAAAGGTACTCTTAAAGACAGTAGAATTGGGCCGTCCCGGTGGCGCACTGCTATAGTGCGCGGCTTGGGAAGCGCGGCGGCGCTCCCGCCGAGGGTTCAGATCCCACATACAGACCAGTTCCCGCTCACTGGCTGAGCGAGGCACGGGAGCAACACCAAGGGTTGCGATCCCGTTGCCGGTCCCGGTCCGGTACGGGGGCGACACTGAGGGTTGCGATCCGTTGCCGGACATGGAAAAAGACAAAAAGGAAAAAAAAAAAAAAAAAGACAGTAGAATTAACAGATGAGATCTGTTCTTAGACCAGCTTTTAAGAGCTGTTAGCCATTATCTTGCTTTGTTTACTTGAGCCCTTTTAACAAAGTCACATCTTGGTTGATCTGTTTCTTCTAGTTTCCTTTGGAAAGATACCACAAATTACATAAGTTTCCCAGTTAATGGGGTGTTTCACAGTAGATGCCATGTACCTGGGAAAAAATTACTAGGAAAAAATATGAAACAACAGGAATTGAAATCGCATTTAAGCTGACTTTAGTTGCTAGAATAACTAGTGGCCTTTACCTCGTGGTGTGTAATTTTCTCCTTTTCTAAATTGATATGTTTTGAGGATTAATTTGGGGGAATTTATTTTGATAATCTCCTGTTGTAGATACACAGATTACCTAGATTAACCAAAGCAATTTTATTGATTCGTTTGTTGGTTGGTTTTGTTTTTTTTTTTAGATTGGAGACTTGTTTGGTAATTTCCTCCCCTATAGTATTTATTATTTTCTTCAATAAATTAGCCAATAACTTTAGGCTATTTTATGACAGAGAGAGAAAGAAAAGTAGAAGGGTGGTGAGAGGTTACAGTGAAAGAGATTTACCTGAAAATTAATCCTCAAAACAGAGCAAGTGGTGGGCCGGCCCGGTGGCGCACTGCACTAGTGCGCCACTTGGGAAGCGCGGCAGCGCTCCCGCCCCAGCAACTAAACTCAGCTTAAGTGAGTTTTGGTTTTATGTGTGTGTGTAGTGTCTGGCCATTATGTGCAATTTTTTAAATTCACTACAGATTTCTTAGTGATCAGATGAAGTGCTCAGATCCTCAAAAAGTTTGGGAATAGGGAAAACACAATGTCATAAACTTATGATTGTTTGGGGGAAGAATTTCTCAGGTGACTGGTAAATTGGAGGAAGACAGAGGACTGGCCTCCCACTATCTCATGATCAAGGCATCTTTTTTACTTTATATCACCTCATGCTAAACTCAGGCTATATTCCCATATAGATGTCATGTTGTATTTGACAATTCACAGGTACATCAAATACTCATGACTCAAGTTTGATATAAATATTCTGAATACTCAGTAGTCCTGTTAGCTTTGTCTCATAACATAGGAGGGTGCTTGTAGTATAATGCCTTGTACTTCTTTACTTACTTAATTCTTTTCCTTTCATTATTGACTTCAACCTACCAAATATGTCAAAGAAAACTGAAAGACTTTTTTTTTTCAGTTTTAATAATCTCTAAATTCAATCACAGTTTCATTCTATGTAGTTCTCTAAAAAGTTAAATTACTTCTCCTTATTATAGTTTTAGAAAATTGGCTTTTTTCCTATTTTTTTTTCTTTTTTTTTTTTTTTTTTTAAAAAGATGACCGGTAAGGGGATCTTAACCCTTGACTTGGTGTTGTCAGCACCACGCTCAGCCAGTGAGCCAACCGGCCATCCCTATGTGGGATCCGAACCCGTGGCCTTGGTGTTATCAGCACCGCACTCTCCCGAGTGAGCCACGGGCCGGCCCGCTATTTTTTTTTTCTTGAGAGAGGAAACAATAAATATATAAAATAAAATTACAACATGTAATTTAAAAAATGAAATGACAGAAAATCCAAATGAAACTATTTCTAGCTGCCATAACAAAAAAAAGAGTGCTCCAAAATGAGAACTGTTAACTTTGACTTGATCTTTAAAGTCAGCAAATATAAACTCCCTGTACTTGTGCCTAAGAATCTCAACAAAACTTTACAAGCTGCCACTACTATGCAAATTTTGGATGATTAGGCATATCATTGCGGGAGGGGCATCAGAGAGAATGTAAAGGAAAAAATTGAGTTGAGGTCCTGTTACCAGATAGATGGCATGTGCATAAAGCTGCCCAGAAGTAGACGTACTGCTTTACTCAGCAAAGGAAGTGTGGCATCTAGTGGACATTTAGTTTCTGCAATACCATCCTGTATTTTGTAGAGAAATAGACGTGATATAGGATAGATCTTTGTGGTTAAACTGTTTTGTTGTTGTTTTAAACAAGTCGTGTTTTCATCTTCCAACTCTAATTTTTTTTATACTAATTTGGCAGTAAAATTCAAACTGCCTATATGAAAAAAATTTGTTTAGAATCGATAGTTCTTCAGAGTGATTCTTACCTGAAGGTTCTTACGTTTTATTTTGAAAAATATTGCAACATAAGATTCTTAAATTATATACACATGAAATAAAATCTTTTTGCTTTTCTTGGAATATCAAGTTAATTAATGCTTTAAGAAAGTTAGACCAAAAAGGTATGCAAAATATATTGCTCCGTATCAGGAAATTCTTTTACAAATCAGAGATTTCAAGTAATAACATAGATATTGAAATTGAGATTCATATAGTCCTAAGATGCACATAGACCTTATTTTGGAAAACAATATTTTTAGATTATGATATTTTAAATTACAGACAAGTTTCAGGCTTTATTAATTTTAAATTATTCACTGATAAAATAAAATAGTTGAATATTGTTCCAACAAAATCATACTTCTGAATATTCATCATGACCACAAATACATTAATTTACTACATCATGGAGTCATATTTCAAAATTTACCTTTGTCTTCTTGTTAAATCAGTCAAGTGCTTTAAAAAATTTGTAAGTATGCAACTTGGTATTTATTAAAAGTTGAACAATTTCAAAACAGTTCAGTGCTTTTCTGTGAATTGATAAATTTGCAAATTGTCAGATTCTAGGCGAGGTTTTGCTCTACTCTAAAATATTATTTGTAATATTCAAATAATATGTCAATATAATATTGACTTTCTAATGTTTTCATAGGTTTGCTTGTATATCCTGATAGAGTTGACCATTTAGAAATAGAAAACACTGAAGGATAATTTGTGAATTTCAGGTGAGCAGTCTGAAATGGTTTGGGTTTTTCACCACTTAGGGAAATAACAGAAGCATATACTCTGTTTGTAGTTTGGTCCCCCCTAGTGGACATCAAGTAACACTGTAAATTAAAATTCTTACATAATGATCCAGTGGTCAGTCAAAGTAATAGAGACTAGTTGTAGGTTCAAATGAGGAACTAAAGTTGTCATGTTCCTGCGATATGTGTGAATCTTACAGTTCACACTTAACTTGGTATCTAACTATCAATTGTTCAAATAAAGCAATTTGTTGGGTGTAAATTTTAATTTTTTTTTCATTTCTTTCTTTCAATTTCAAAAGTTAAACAAAAGAAAAAAACAGGAAGAAAAGAGTTCGAAATATTTAGATCCAGTAGGGTTTTTGTGAATAGCAGGGAAAATTATGAACTACCCCAGCTTATCTTTTTTCCAGCTTCCAAGAAACATCCTGTGTACCAGAAAGTCAGTGTTTCTGTAGCTGATGGTATGATAAAACCTCAGAAAATGAACACACAGAACATGGTTCCCTAATGGCTAGACTAAGTTTCATGAGGTCAAGGCCCACATACCCCTAGTTCATAACTAGATCCTCCAAGTACAACAAGGTTTTGAAGAATGTAAAAAAAGGAAGAGAAGGAAAGAAGAGAAGAGGAAGAGAGGGGAAAGGAGGAATGAATGGAGTTGCTTTGCAATCTCAGGGAATGGAAAAGATTGCTCTGGTGTGGGCATTTCAGCGTTGTACTATGCAAGCAGCCATGGCAAAATGCTGCAACTGAACAAAAATGCATCCCATATATATAGCTACAAATGCCTTCAGTATCAATTGCAATGGTAATATCTACTTAACAGGGTTTCTACTAGTATTAATTATGAACGCTTTCTGTAATATCTAAAGAACTACACAAATAAAAAGTAGTGGTATTAGCGTTGCTGTTTTTGCAGCAGTAATAATAGCTAAGACTTGTAGAACCCTTACAAAGTGGTAAGCACAGTTTTAGTGGTATACATTCCTAAATTAGTTTATTTAATCCTGACAACAATCCTACAAAGTGAGCTCTATTTTATCCTTATTTTACATATGAGGAAAATGAAGCACAGAGAGAGGTTAACTGTGCAAAGCCACACCATTAGGAAATGGTAGAGTAAGGTTTTAGCAGTATTAAGAGGAAAGTTTATTGCAATAAAAGATTTCAAATAAATAACCTAACTTTATACCTCAAGGAACTAGAAAAACAAGAACCATCCAATTCAAAAGTTAGTAGGCAGAAAGAAATTTAAATCAGAACAGAACTAAATGAAATAGAGACCAAAAATACGGTACAAAAGATCAATGAAACAAAAAGTTGTTTTTTTGAGAAGATAAACAAAATAGACAAACCACTACCAGACTTACTAAAAAAAAGAAGACCCAAATAACAAAAATCAGAAAACATTCAGAGTCTCTTGAAAACATTAGTAATGCTAATAATTGTAATAGTAATAAGATAAACAAATGTACTAAATGCATCCAGTAGAACTAAGTCAATTTTGGGTAAATTCTATTTTAAATTAACAAGCATCACTATAATACACTATACATGCTGATATTGTTCTTTAGATTTATTTTTACATAAGAAAACAAGCAGCAATAAATGCCCTTTTGCAGAATCACTTTATTGCTATAGATTAATATTTAGAATGAAGCAAAAAATATGAAAAGGCTCTGCACTAACTTATAAAAAGAAAATAGTGTATTTAACCCAAGATATTTATTTATTTTTTTAAACTGGTTTCTTTAAAGTAGTGAACCCTTTATAACCTCTCAAAGGCATTGGATTAAAGGGAGATTTACCTTTTTCTTTAAAAACAGCTTGCATGTAAAAGTTTGGAAGTTCCCCAGGTCTGGGTAATAAAAGGTTCAAGTTTATACAACTATATCATTCTTCAGGGATATTTGAAAGTGGATTAGTTGTATCAAATGTTAACTAATGCCAATTTCAAGGTATTTCTTGAAGTTATAAAAGGTCAAAATATCAATGTGCCATAATAGCACCTTTGATATACTTGAACACCAATCTTTGTAGTATTCATCATCATTTTCCCTCAATGAAAATAATGTTTTTCTATCTTATGATTAGTTGACTTAGTTCTTTTATAATAATGTTTATTAATTATATGATATAATATTAAGAATTATAAAGCTTTAGTTACTTGAATTTCTTAAACAAGAAAACATGAAATTGATCTTTTATACCTTTTGTCTTTTGCTGCATGGTTTCTTTACATGCAGATGTTTTTATTTTTAATAGACCTCAAAAATATATATACTAGTATATTAGAGCCAACACAAAATGTATGACAACAGAGTAGGTTATTCAAAGAATAAATGACCTTTGAGTAGTAGCAGAATAGAATAGTAATAGAATAGAAGCAATAGATTAGAAGCAACAATGAGGTTCCTAGAACTGCCTTATGTGTTTTAAGTTATTATCTTATTACGGTGATTCTCAAAGAGTGGCTACCAGCCCAACCTGCATTATCACCAGTGTACTTGTTAGAAAAGCAAATTTTCAGACCCACCTCAGACATACTTAATCTGAAATGCCAAAGATGGGGCCCAGCAATCAGTGTTTCAACAAGTTTACCAACTATCCAGTTTTTTTTCTTCTAACTGTGCAATTTAATCCCCACAATGATCCTATGAAATTAGTAATTTCTGTATTTTATAAACAAAGATTAAACAACATCCCAATGGTACAAAGAGTGAGATAGATCCAACTATATGTTGTCTATAAGGAACACATTTTAGATTTAAAGACACAAGTAGGTTAAAAGTAAAAGGATAAAAAATATATAATAATAATATGCAATTAATAACCACAAGAGAGGTGGAGTGGATATGCTAATATCAGACGGAATAGATTTTGAGACAAAAAAGTATTACTAGAGAAAAAGAGTGGCATTTTATAATGATAAAAGGGTCAATTCATTAGGAAGATATAACGATTATAAAAATACACACATCTGGGCCGAGCCCGTGGTGCACTTGGGAGAGTGCGGCACTGGGAGCGCAGCAGCGCTCCCACCACGGGTTCAGATCCTATATAGGGATGACCGGTGCGCTCACTGGCTGAGTGTGGTGCGGCCGGTCTCAAAAAGGACAAAAGAAAAAATACACACATCTAATAACTAAGCCCCAAAATACATGAAACAAAAAGTAAAAAAATTGAAATGAGAAATAAACAATTCAAAAGTAATAATGGAGGCTTCAAAGCCCCACTCATTAAAGGATAGAACAAGTAGACAGAAAAATCAACATGGATATACAAGATCCAGGCAATACTATCAACCAATTTGACCTAACTGACATCTATTGCACACTCCAGCCAACCACTGCAGAATACTTCTCAAGTCCACAAAGAACTTTCCCCAAGACAGCCATATGTTAGACCATAAAGGAAGTCTCAATTAATTTTAAATGATTAATATCACACAAAATATGTTCTCTGATCATAGGGAATTAAATTAGAAATCAAAACAGGAGAAAATATGGAAAATCAACAATATTTAGAAATTTTAAAATGCACCTCTAAATAACCCATGAGTCACAGAAGAAATCACAAAAAAATTAGAAAATATTTTGAGCTGAATAGAAATGAAAACACAACATATCTCAAAACTTACAAGATGTTGCTAAATCAGTGTTTACAGGGGAATGAATAACTATAAATGTATGTATTAGAAAAGAAATAGAGGGCTGACTGGATAGCTCAGTTGTTTAGAGCATGATGCTGGTTATACCAAGGTCAAGGGTTTAGATCCCCATACTGGCCATCTGCCAAAAAAAAAAAAAAAAAAAAAAAAAGAAAATAGAAAAGCTAAATAGACCTAACAAGTAAAGAAATTAAACTAGTAATAATTAAAAATCTTTCCACAAAAAAGCCCAGGCCCAGATGGCTTCACTGATAAATTCTGCCAAGCATTTAAAGAATAATAACACCTGCTGTGGATTAAATGTCCCCCAAAACTTATTGAAGCTTAATCTCCAACATAACTGTTAAGAGGGTGGGAAATCCTATTAAGGTAATTGAAAAGTGGGGACTTGAAGAGGTGATTATATCATGAGGACTACACCCTTGTGAATGGATTGGTTGGAAGAATGGTGAAATCACTGATGCTTTATGAAAAGTTTATGAGGACAATGCCCCCAAAGAAACCAGTTTACAAAGGATAACTCATTTTAAGAAGAAACGAGATGCTGTTAAAGATGAAGCCCACAGCTACAGACCACCCACATCAATTTTTGAGGAAAAAAATGAATCCTGTTTCTGTCATAATTGAAGAGGACCAATGATTAACAACAGAAACAATAGCCAACATCATAGACATCTCAATTGGTTCAGCTTACACAATTCTGTCTGAAAAAATTACAGTTGAGCAAACTTTCCACTCGATGGGAACCAAAACTGTTGCACCAAGACCAGCTGCAGACAAGAGCAGAGCTTTCAATGGAAATTTTAAACAAGTTGGATCAGGATTCTGAAACATTTCTTCAAAGAATTTTAACAGGAGATAAAATATGAGTTTACCAGTATGATCCTGAAGACAAGGCACTATCAAAGCCATGGCTACGAAGAGGGGGAAGTGGTCAGTGGTCCAGTCAAAGCAAAGGTGGATCAGTCAAGAGTAAAGGTCATGGCAACAGTTTTTTGGGATGGTCAAGGAATTTTGCTTGTTGACTTTCTGGAGGGCCAAAGAACAGTAACATCTGCCTATTATGAGAATGTTTGGGGAATGTTAGCCAAAGCTTTAGCAGAAAAACACCCAGGAAAACTTCACCAGAGAGTCCTTCTCCACCATGACAATGCTCCTCCTCATTTCTCTTACCAAATAAGGGCAATTTGAGAGTTTCAATGGGAAATTATTAGGCATCCACCTTACAGTCTGCATTTGGCTCCTTCTGACTTCTTTTTTGTTTCCTAACTGTAAAAAATCTTTAAAGGGCACCCTTTTTTCTTCATTTAATAAAGTAAAAAAGGCACATTGACAAAGAAAGGTTACATTCCCAGGACCCTCAGTTCTTTAGGGATGGACTAAATGGCTGGTATCATCACTTACAAAAGTGTCCTAAACTTGATGAAGCTTATGTTGAGAAAGAAAGTTAATAATTTATATTTTTGTCTTTTAGTTCCATTTCCCCACAAATTTTCTGAAGTCCCCTTGTACTTGCCTGGGACTGGAATTGGGGATGGGAATTGACTGCAAATGGGCAAGAAGGAGATTTTGGGGGGTAATGGAAATGTAAAATTGGACTGTTATAATGGTTTCACTCTGTAAATTTACTTTTTTTAAAAAATCACTGAATTGTACACCTAAAATGGGTAGATTTTTATGGTATGTAAATTATACCTCAATCAAACTGTTCTTTAAAAAATCCTAATGTATTTCATAGTCAGGGATGGACTTAAAATTTAAATTCAGGCCTAACTTGCCTTTAAATCTCTATTCTCTTTTATGATGACTTAATTCCATAAAAATAGACCATTTGGATTTGGAGGTAGCTGAAAAGTGAAATATTTTAGCAAAAAATGCCTTTTAGTAACAATTGGCTTTTGAGTCTTGTTCACATTTCCTTGCCAAAATATTTGCTTTTAAAACAGATTAGGGGCCGGCCCGGTGGCACGCTGCTACAGTGTGCTGCTTGGGAGCGTGGCAGCGCTCCCGCCGAGGGTTCGGATCCCACATACAGACCGGTTCCCGCTCACTGGCTGAGCGAGGTGCGGGCGCAGCACCAAGGGCTGCGATCCCGTTGCCAGTCCTGGTCCGGTACGGGCGCGACACTGAGGGTTGCGATCCATTGCCGGACACGAAAAAAGACAAAAAGGAAAAAATAAATAAATAAATAAATAAATAAAACAGATTAGTCAGTCAATGAGTATTCGCAGGTTATTATCCTTAATTTGCTAACAACTTCACTAACAAAAAGTCATAAAAAATTTTTTGAAATTCAAAACATAATATACCTTAAAGTGATTTGTTTTCCTTTATTCAATAAAAGGAACAGATCATATCAGCAGCCCACCCATCCTGATTTCTACTCTCCACATTCTCTATAACTTCTTGGAACCAAAACATCACAGACGGAGAGTGAGTCACCTTATCCAACACCCGCACATAGCAGGATCACCCCAATACTAATTCCACTGAGATTGTTATCTAGCTCATTTTTCTACACCTCTAATGATCCTAGCTTAATAACTAAATATGGCAATATATCAGAAAAACACAATTCTTTTACCAAAAAAAAAGGAATAATCCTGTGTTTTACAAAGCAAAGCAAAGCAAATTTCTAATCCAATACATGTACTTGTCACACTCATTCTAGGTGACCTTTCTCTCCTTGAAAGGCCTCCCCCCTACACACACTCTGCCTACATAAGTCCTAGTTATCCTTTTGGTCGTAGTTTAAATGTTACTTTATTTATTTATTTGTTTGTTTTTAAAATATTGTGTGCATACTAGAAGTAAAGCCCTGTGCTGAGCTGAGTTATGAAAAATAAGTGAGCTAACATGGATTTCTATCCTTTGGAGTTTTTAGGAAGTGAGGGAAGAAATATTACAATTTAAAACCTATACATAATTATATAATTATAATCACTAAGTGATGAGTGCAATGGAAGAAAGGTACAGGTTAAGAAGAAAAACTAGGGGACCTAACTGAAAATGGGATATCTCTGAAGGCCACTTGGTAAGTGACATTTAAACTATAACCTGGGGATGGCCCGTTAGCTCAGCTTGTTAGAGCATCATGTTGTAACGCCAAGGTGAAGGGTTTGGATCCCCACACCAGCCAGCTGCCTAAACAAATAAGTAAATAAACTGTAGCCTGAAGTATAAAGAGCAATTATTGTGGTGAGGAGTGATGAGAAGAGTTGACCAAACCAAGGGAGTGAGTGAAAGATACTAAAGCTTAGGAGGACCTGAACAGAGTTCAATGTGGTTAGAGAACAGTGAGCAAAATGGTATCAGGATGAAAGTGACAAGGTAGAACAGGCCTTGTAGACTTCCTAAAGGGTATTTCAATTTTGACTTAAGGACAATAGGAAGCCTGTGACTGGTTTCAAACAGGTAAATAACAAAATCTATCTACCTTTCAAAACGATCTCTCATTATTGTGTGAAAATTTGATTAAACCAGTTAAATTAAGAATGTATAACCCCCAGAGGCTGGCCAATTAGCTTACTTGGGAGAGTGTGGTGCTGGTAACACCAAGCTCAAAGGTTCAGATCCCCATGCAGGCCAGCTGTAAAAGAAAAAAAGTTTAACTCCCAGATTTTCTTTTTTTTTTTTTTTTTTTTTTTTTTTTTTTTTTTTGGTAAGGAGATCCAAACCTTTGACCTTGCTGTTGCAATGACATGCTCTAACCAACTAAGCTAAACAGCCAGCCCAACCCCTAGATTATTAAAACAGGCATTTTGGTTGAGAATGAAGTGGTTGAACATAGAGCTAGGACTAGGGCTCACAGATCCTCCATATGCAGGTCTACAAGCTAGGTAATAGAAAAAGGTCCTGGGAGCCTGGGTAAAAAATTAATAGGCTTTATTCAGAACTAGGAGCAGCTGTCCTAGTGGTTTCTCGGAGCATTCTGAGGCACCATGTATCAGAGCTGTTAGTCCTTTATACTTAGGTCCATAACCCAGGACACCTGGGTGCCCATACACAATTACATTAAGTAGTAAACAAGGATCACCTGAGGATATTTACAGCAAATGCTTGGCAAGATTCTGAACATTTGAGGGGCCCTGACCATTTTCCTATATTTTCCCAACAATTAAGAAGGAATTAATGGTCGATATCTGGTGCCCTCTAATTTCTTCCCCTTGGTGGAGAAACAGATAATCTAGAGATTATCTCCTCAGGAAGGGTGTGACCTGTGATGGCTGTCATGCTTATGAATGTTTTGGTTCTTTGTTACTATGGATCATGGTTTTGATGCCAGAAATGCAGATTCTTGGATTTCCTGAGGGAAGAATCCCGTCAGGAACCCACAATAACTCCAAACTCACATGGCAGAGTCACACTCACACTTAAAGTTTATTGCAAAGTGAAAGTACACACAGACGTGTGTGCAGGCATCCTCATGAGAGAGGAGCACCCTGTAAACTTTTAGGGAAGGGTGTATATGTTGTTCTGGGATGGAGGTGTTCTCTGTCTTAACTGAGGGGAGGAATATACAAGAAAAAGGGGGAGAAATGGGAGGTTTTGGTTTTCTTCCAAGAAAGCTTTGTTCTAAGCTTTGTTCTAAGCTTTGTTTAAGCTTTGTTCTAAGAAAAAAGTGGGTTTTTGGTGGTTGTAGTTTTTGTTTCCTGCTCAGAAAACCACAGAGTTCTGAAGAAGGGCAAGCTTGATTGACAGAGTGGTTTAACTGCTGCTAGCAGGTGTTAGCTTGAGCATCTTCACTAGGGTGAGTCCCTGTTCTATCCTGCCTCTCTTTAGTTGCCACTAGGTCCTAGATTAAGGGTCAAGGAGTATCAACAAGCAAGCAGGAGGTATACAACAGCATCTTCAGGGCACCATCCTCCAGTAGGGGTTCTTCTGACTTCTACCATCAAAACCAGGGGTTGGGGCTGGCCGGTTAGCTCAGTTGGTTAGATCATGGTGATTACAACATCAGGGTCCAGGGTTCAATCTCTATACCAACCAGGCACCAAAAAAAAAAAAAAAAGAGAGACCAGGGACAGCAGTCCGCTTCCCAATGATGTATCTCATCCTAGAGTGGGAGCTTACATCTCATTCAATGAACTGTTTCTATGTTCCCAAGAATAGCAAAATCAAAGAGCTACATCAGAAACAAGCATGTTTTGGGGGCGAGTGATTGCTAATAATGTAAAATAATTCTGGGAGTAAAAGTAAAATGCTTCCATCTCTATCCTGAAGTTTTACAGGGCATCTCTGGTTAAAGTTCTGTTTTTGATTCTTTCACATTAAGAGATGAGAATGGGGGGAGAGCAAATATCATGTTCATATATTGTTATAAGAAATCAGAATTTGAAATAATTGAAGATTTAAAATAGCTTGTTTGCATGGGAAAATGTCATGTCTGGAATCTGCCTCAAAATAATTCAAAAGGAGAGGATAAAAATAAAGTTCATAATTGCTGGATGTTGGGTCCATGGGCGATTATTAGACTATTTTTTATTTTTTATATATTTGAAATTTTTAATAATAATAAGGAGCTAAAAAAATCCATATGGATTGAGAAAGTAAGGAAGTGAACATTCTATCACACACTAATGAGAGCATAAATTGGTGCAACCATTCAAAAAGTAATGTGTAAGTACTTATTAAAATTAAAAATGTATTGATTAGGCACAATGTTATAACACTGTTGGGTCCCCATACAGGCCAGCCGCAAAAAAAAAAAAAAATTAAAAATTAAAAATAAACATGTGCATTCCCTTTGACTCATCCCAGTTTGAAATTTAGCCAACAGAAATAATGTTAATATTTATGTATAAGGGACTTCCAGTCAAGATGGCAGAATAGACTGTCCCCAGCATCACTCTGTCCCACAAATCAACCAATTTACAACTATAAAAAGGCAATAACAGCCAAGCTGGGGGTGTTAGAGCTCAGGGGAAGAGGAGGAGAGACCTACGGAGTGCATGGAGGTGGGAGAAGCCATTATGAGAGAAAGGAAAAACCCCTGACTGTTTCAAATCCCAGCTGTTTCCATGCTGGAGCTGGCAAAAAGCCACAGCTGTGCCTTTCAGATGAAGTTGCTTGGAGGCAGTGGGGGAGAAGATGGCTGTGGTGGCCCCCAAGCCAGCAATATCACTAATAGGGTTCCCACGGACCCACAGAGGACCGAGGAGCTACAACAACTAAAAAAAAGGAGCCACTCAGAGGCTGGTGAGTCATCTCAAGGGACCAGAGCATGGCCCATCCCATGGGAAATGTTTGGAACAGGGTGATGGGAGAGATGGGCCCACCAAGGGAACACAGGGGCACAGCAAGGACAGCTGATCTGCACCCCAGTCAGCATAGGAACACTCAGAGGAGACTGATCAGGAATATAGAATTGCATGGGGTGCAGTTTGATGAAAAGACTCAGGCCCAGACCGGTGTTTCAATACAACCCAGGTGTACTAGATTTCACTAGAACTGGAAGTACCTATAAAGTCAACCATTAAAACTTGAGTTGCAGGGCCAGCCTGTGGCTCACTCGGTAGAGTGCGGTGCTGATAACACCAAGGCCACAGGTTCGGATCCCATATAGGGATGGCCGGTTCACTCACTGGCTGAGCGTGGTGCTGACAACACCAAGTCAAAGGACCTATAAAGTCAATCACTAAAACCTGAGCAGCACAAAAAGCATTCACTAGGGAATCAGCAGCAATTCAGCAATTTAGCTCAACCACAGAGCTCATGTACGGGTCCTCACAGGAAGTTCCCTCATTTTAGAAATAAACAAAGGACAGCAAATTAGTTCCAGTGCAGAGTTTGCATGGTAGAAACAGCAAAAAATCCAACACAGAACTGAAAGAAAAAACAAAGTACCCACAATCAGAGACAAAGTTTGATATTAACTAGTAAAGGTCTCATTTCACCAAAGAAAACCTATAACACCCAAACAGACTGGAAGTCCTCTGGACTACCAAACCAGAAAGGGGGGGAGGGCCAGAAGCCTCAGCCATGGCTCCTGACACCCAAAACCAGTCCCCAGGGTGGGGACCAAGGGCCTTGGCCACCCCTGACAAGCACAACCACCCCAGCAATGACCACTGAGCCACCACAGGAAGTGCCCCAGGCTCTCCAAAGCCTGAGTGGTGGGGGGCTAAGGGCCTTGGCCAAGCCTCCCCACACTCACAGCCAGCCCAGCAACAGCCACCAAGCTGCCACAGGAAGCGCCCTAGGCTCTCCCAATCTGGGGTGGTGGGGGGCCTCGGGCCTCAGCCACGCCCCCTCCAACAAAATCAACCAGCCCAGTGACAGCCACCGAGCCACTGCAGGCAGTAGAGGGCCAAGTGCCTTGGCCATGCCCCCCCACACCCACAGCCAGCCCAGCAATGAACACCAAACTGCTGCAGGAAGCACCCCAGGCTCTCCTGAGCTGGGGCAGTGGGGGACTGAGGGCCTTGGTTTCAGCATCCCCAACACAAGCAACCAGCCCAGTGACGACAACTGGGCTGCCATAGGAAGCACCCCAGGCTCTCTTGAGCCAGGGCACTGTAGGGTCCCAGGCTTTAGTCACTCCCCCAACATGAGCAACCAGCCCAGTGATGACCATCGAGCCACAGCAAGAAGGGCCCCAGGTTTCCAAGCTGGGGAGGTAGGAGACAAAGGCTTTTGCCACACACCCCCTGACATCTACACCCAGCCCAGCAAAACCAAGCCACCGGTGGAAGTCCCCTGGTCTCTCCTGTGGAAATGTGAGAGGTACCATGGGCCTCAATCCTGCCCCTCCTCCTTTCTCCTTCTTCCATCACATTTCCTTCCTCTTTCCCCTCTCCCCCTCCCTCCCAAGTGCTCTGCAACAACATCATAGAATAAAAAAAAAAAATTAATAAAATAAACCTATGATAAAAATTTTTTATGTATAAGTACATTCACCCTACTATCATAATAGCAAAACAATGGAAACATAAATGCTCATAAATAGACCAATAGTTAATAAAACATAGAAATACTATAGCCATCTTTTTATGAGATAAACTTGTGTGTACTAACCTAAAAAACAGTTCATGCTCAATCATTACATTATTTTTTTAATTGCAAACCAATATTATTGGGATTATGTGTGTGTCCATTATATACTGGTGTATATAACTTTGGGAAAAGTTGAGAAGGGAACAAATCAAATGTAGAGTGTTAATAGAGTGCAGGCTAGCTTTCGATTCTTACTGTATATACTTCATATTTTCTTAAGTAGTGGAATTCTAGGTGGTTTTTATTTGTTCTACCCAATATCACACACTTAGTGGCAAAGTTGAGCAATAAACCCAGGCAGTCTAGCTCTAGAGGCTCTGCTTTTGACTTCTAACTAAACTTTATCTGGAGCCTTTATCTGGAGCAGTATATAAAGTACAAACTATTAGTCTTAGAATTGATTTTTATTGAATTCACACCTATCATACCCAGAGTGACTATATGACAGTACTTCAAAAAGTTTGTGCAAAGATTCATATTATCTTTCAACATACTTTTCGAGTACCCTCATGTATTCCTGATTCCAAATATCCCCTACCATCCTTGCATCAAGAATACCTTTTGTTTCTTGAAGCCTAGACCCATAACATTTCTGGCCCTGGTTATGTCCCTCAAAGATATGTTTACAGGAAAGAAAGAACAAAGAATTACTTACAAAGCTTTAAAATAAATCATGGTTAATTGTGGTGCCCTTGAAATTACAACTTAGTTTGGGCGTGTAGTTAAGTCAATTATCTTGAAAATGCTACTGAAATGTTCAGTAAGCAACCACCTCTCTGGCCCCCTTTGCCTGGTTTCCCTGTCATTGTTTGGAGTTTTCTTTGGAAGTACAATAGCCTCTTTGTTGCAGAACCACAGGTAAAAAACAGTCATGCTCAAAGGTGACAGGATCCCTTCATCATTAATCCCAGGATGACCCCACCCCACCCTCCAGAAGTTCTCATACTATAAAGGTTCTCATGTACATGCCTGTTAAAACCAAGTCCTTTTAGCCCTGTTCTTGTCTCTCTTCCTACCTCCTCTGCAATTTCTTTTTCCTTAAGGCATTTTATTTAAGTGGAGACACTAAGTTACATAAAGGAGACAAAGAGCATTTTCTTGCCTATCCAACTAAAGGAATCTTCTTTAAATAAGTTGAGATAGGATTAGTGAAAAAGAGAAAACCTTCTGCCAAAAAAAGCAAAATATTGTTGTTAATAGTGCCCAGAATTAATTACATGGGCAGTTTAGCATCAGCATAACATTAGTAATTTTTTCCCTTATCTCCAACAGCTTTCAGAAGACTGGATTTACCAGGTATGTCTTCTGGCCAAGATTTCTTTTACAGAAAAATTTGCTTTACCTAGGCTAAGCTCATGAAAGCAATTTAAGCAAATGTAAGATAAAGCAGGTTACAATTTTTTTCAAAGCATAGTTTAAAATTACCCTAGCCTTTTCTATTTCTTTTTACAATATATTATTTCAGAAGCTTGTGCACTATGCATGCTTACTAACCTGAGTCTGAAAATATTTTTTGCTTTCGGAGCTCTATGTAAAACTCCACAGCAGATATGATGAGTTATTGAAGACTGACATTGGTCTTACTTATAATTTGGAGAATTAACTCTACAGCAATATATAAGCCCCATGCACATCTGTATGCAGATAAAAATGGTGGTTGTCTCTTAAAATCTTCCATAAAAGAAATATGCCCTGAGTTAGCACATACTGTGATAGCTGCCATGATGGCCTATAATATTTACCACATTCTTTTACCAAACTTTTTCTGACTGTCATATTAAGTAATTGAGCAAAACTACCTGCCATGGCAGCCATGGTCCCATAAGGACAATGATGACCTCCAAAAAGTACCCCATTAAACCCACTTGTTCCGGGAAATGGCCAGCCACAGAAAACCCTCCACCCCTAACACCAAACAATCCTTCCTCTTTCAAAATGACCCCAGACTGCTTGTCTCTTTGTAGCCAGCCAATAACTGCAAAATGTATCTGATGACCACTTAGAAAGCCTCCCTTGCCTCCGAAATTCTAACCTTAATAAATGCTTGCCTCAGTTGGTTAGAGCATGGTGCTGATAACACCTAGGTCCGGAGTTCAATCCCCGTACTGGCCAGCAGCCAAAAAATAAAAATAAATACAAATTTTTTTAAAGAATTAAAAAATAAAAATAAATGCTTGCCAATCAGAGACTGTCTTAGTATTTTCTTTTTAAACTCATGCCTGTCCAATAACATTGAAAACATGTCAAAATGAAAAAATAGGGCCGGCCCGGTGGCGCACTGGAGAGTGCGCCGCTTGGGAGCGCGGCGGCGCTCCCGCTGAGGGTTCAGATCCCATGTGGAGACCGGTTCCCACTCACTGGCTGAGCGCGGTGCGGGCGCAACACCGGGGGTTGCGATCCCATTGCCAGTCCCCAGTATGGGCGCGACACCGAGGGTTGCGATCCCATTACCGGTCTGTAAAAAAGACAAAAAGGAAGAAAAAAAAAAAAAGAAAAGAAAAGAAAAGAAAAAATAGGGCCGGCCCGGTGGTGCACTGCTACAGTGCGCGGCTTGGGAGCACGGTGGCGCTTCCGCCGAGGGTTCGGATCCCACATACAGACCGGTTCCCGCTCACTGGCTGGGCACGGGGGGG
>NW_007728561.1:375494-476646 GCF_000696425.1 Galeopterus variegatus
AAAAAAAAAAAAAAAAAAAAAAAAAAAAAAAAAAAGGTCACTTAGCTAGTAAGTGGTGGATCCAAAATCTGAACCTATGTTTGTCAGATTCCAAAGCTCATGCTTTTCATTCAGTGCCTTACCTAACAGCCATAGTGAACTATTCTTTCAACATGCAGTGCTGGTTCATATGTCCTTGCCTCTGTACATTCTTGCACCACTCATACCTTTCTGTGAAGCTTTCCCTCCCCTCCTTTCATGCCAGACAGAGATGACCGTTCCCTCTTTCTACCACTGCTTTAGCTGAAACTTGCCTCTTTCATAGCCCTTATCACACTTTAAGTAATTCCTTACTAAGAGCTCTTTTAGGACAAAGAATTCCATCACGGTTTCTAGTAAAATATTGTTATTCTGGGGCCGACCCCATGGCTCCCTCAGGAGAGTGCGATGCTGGGAGCGCAGCGGCGCTCCCGCCGCGGGTTCGGATCCTATATAGGGGTGGCCGGTGCACTCCCTGGCTGAGCGTGGTGCAGGCGACACCAAGCCAAGGGTTACGATCCCATTACTGGTCACAATTAAAAAAAAAATTGTTATTCTGGCATACCAATGATGTAAAATTTCATTTACAAAAAAAATTGGGTGGATGGGGACTGGCTGTTTAGCTCAGTTGTTTAGAGTGTGGTGTTATAACTCCAAGGTCCAGGGTTCAGATCCTTGTACCACCAGCCACCAAAAAGTGGACTGGCCAGAAATAGGGATTGAACCCTGGACCTTAGTGTTAACAGCACCACACTCTAAACAACTAAGCCAACAGGAAAGTCCTTAAAAATTTCTTTTAACTTTATTTATGATCATCTAATACATATTTCTTTTAAAAAAAAAAGAGAGAGAGAAAGGAAAAGATCAGGAAAGGGAAGAAAAAGAAGGAAGTATGGAAGGAAGGAAAAAAGGAAGGATGGGAGGGAGGAAAGGAGGGAGGGAGAGAAAAAGGCAAGATTCCTGTCTTCCAGAGTGCCGTGGTCTGAATGTGTCCCTCGAAATTCATATGTATCCCACAAACTTAATAGACAATGTGATAGCATTAAGAGATGAAGTCTTGAGGAGGTGATTAAATCATGAGGGCAAAGCTCTTATGACTGAATTAATGACTTATAAAAGCAGTGTGAGGGAACTGTTTATCCCTTCCACCCTTTTTTGCCCTTCCACTTTTTGCTATGTGAGGATACAGTAATAAATCACTATCTCGGAAGGAGAAAACAGCCCTCACCAGACACCAAACCTGCTGGTGCCTTGATCTTAGACTTGCTAGTCTCCAGAAGAATGAGAAATAAACTTCTATTATACATAAATTACCCAGTCTGTGGTATTGCTATAGCAGTACAAACAAATATACAAAGAGGCATTCAAAATACAATCTTTTTACTCTTTCCTGTTTAGAAATATTCATTCACCAAATATTTTTCAGATGCCCAAGTGCCAAATCCTGTGTTAGATGCTAAAGACACAGTCCTGAGCAATACAATACAGGTAGGCATGGTCCATATCTATACAGATTTTTTGTTTGTTTGTTTGTTTGTTTGTTTGTTTGTTTTGGCGCAACTGGCCAGTTTGGGATTCCAAACCCATGACCTTGGTGTTAATAGCACCACTCCCTCCCAAGGAAGCTAATCGGCCAGCCCAGTGCAGAATTTAAATAGAGGTTAACAAGTTGCAATAGAACAGATTTGAAAGTACAAAAGACAAGCAGATATTAACTTCTCTAATTAAATTATTTGTATTTTTTCATTATGAGCTTTACAAAACCTAACTATAACCTAATAGACACATTGAATTTAAACAGTAGATGTGGAAAAAATTATGTTCTATTACAATAAATGCCATGCAGGTGGATATTTAAGGTAAACATTTTTAAGGGCTGGCTGGTTAGCTCAGCTGGTTAGTGCACAGCCTTGTAACACCAAGTTCAAGGGTTCGGTTTCCCATACTGGCCAGCTGCCAAAAGAAAAGAAAAGAAACATTTTCATATTTCAGTCTTACAGACTAGTTCAGAGTAGTTATTGTTATTAAACATAGTGACAAATATAATAGACTAATTATGCTGTTTGGGGAAATGGTTTTTAAAATGATCACAATTACTATAGTTTAATTGTTTTATAAGTTTAGACAGTCCAGGGTTCGATCCCTGTACCAACCAGCTGCCAAAAACAAAAAGTTTAGACAATGCCAAAGAACAAAAATTCCTCTAATCCATGGAAATTAAATCTGAAATTATTTTTAGCCTATTAAATACAATTTTGAAATGCCTTTTAAAGGAATTATCAAATATAACAGATATAAACAGAAATATTTGAAATCCAAATTACTTAAGAAAATCTCTTCTATAATAAAAATTATCCTATAGTCTCTAAGGTTTTAAAGGAAATAATTAAGTGCAGGTAAGAAAACCATTTCAACGTGAATTCTCCTGGTGCTTGAGATCATATTTTAGAAAGCACTTGGTATACTTGCTCTTTCCTAAGCACTTCACCTATTTCCACAAACTGAAGAGTATAATTTAGATTTAAGTGTTCCCTACAAGAGTTGGTCAGAAGAATTCCTAACACACAAAATTCAGAGGGAAAGCACAAAAGGTTAATTCTCCTACAGGTATCTTAGGTGGAAGGAAAAATTACTATTAGGAAAGAAAGAGACTAAAATTGTACTCCCTCAGAGTCTTAAAAGTCCTCTCATTCTCTCCAGTCCTGTCTGATTTCTTCTTCTGCCTCAATCCATTAAAAATGCACCTTTGGGGCCAGCCCAGTGGCGCACTGCTACAGTGCGCCGCTTGGGAGCGCGGTGGCGCTCCCGCCGAGGGTTCGGATCCCACATACAGACCGGTTCCCACTCACTGGCTGAGCAAGGCGCGGGAGCAACACCGAGGGTTGCGATCCCGTTGCCGGTCCCCGGTCCGGTACGGGGGCAACACTGAGGGTTGCGATCCGTTGCCAGACACGGAAAAAGACAAAAGACAAAAAAAAAAAAAATGCACCTTTGTCTACTATTTAAACACTACTTAGCACACTGAGGTTGTACAGATTCATTTACATCTTTTGACATCATAGCTTGGTGTTTCTCGTATTGAGCTATATATTTCCATTCATTCTGTTCAAACAATAGAAATGATTTCCCATAAATTCTGATCCCAGTTCTTGCTCAAGAATGGACACATTAAGGGCCGGCCCGGTGGAGCACTCGGTAGAGTGCGGCGCTTGGGAGTGCGGTGGTGCTCCCGCCGAGGGTTCGGATCCCATATACAGACCGGTCCACTCACTGGTTGAGTGCGGTGCAGGCGCGACACCAAGGGTTGCGATCCCGTTACCGGTCACGAAAAAAGACAAAAAGGAAAAAAAAAAAAAAAAGAATGGACACATTAAAAATATTTGCTTACCTTTTAGATGTCTCTCAAATAATCTTGTTGTTTCACTCAAATCCAAAGATCTAGTTTCTGTGGATCTGAAATGCTTACTGGCCGCCTCCTCTCTGGCTCTACAATCTTCAGGCTGCCTCCCACTTTCCAAATCATTCCTTTATCTGTAAAGAAGACAATGGCAGTAGTGACTATCAACTGGTGATAATATTTGGTGCCTGTCACATGCCAATATTTCATGTCCCACCTCTGGGACACATGCATGAGTAACATCAAGCTCTATTGCTTCTCAATTTCTTCCTTTATGCTTAGAGGACATCTGAAAGACCTTAGATAGGGTGACCTATCTTGCTGGAATCAGACATTAAATAAAGCCAGTCCCCAGAACAACAGACTCAGCCTCTGCATCTAGCTCTGATTCATATCTATTGGCTACTGTCTATTCAAAATCATACAAGTTTTTTCTATTCGTGGCCACATGATAAGAAATCCAAATAAAAGCAAGCAGCATGAATTATTTTATTGATTTATTACAATGAGGCAAGAAGGTCTGTGTGGCAATTCTCAGGGGTGATCAAAGGCAGTTGGGGGTTCTAGCCATACTTGTTTTCTATCTGTTGGTGGTTCTTCATAACACTCCACTTCAAAGTGGACATCCAGTGGAATTTAATTTGAATGTCTCAAAATTGATTGATTGTTTCAATTACAGTTTCTAGCATAATATCTTATGGCAGGAAATTATCCAACATAGCACAGAATAATTAGGATATTCTGTCACCCAGTTTATATAAGTTCTTTAAGAAATTTTGTGCTTTTTAGATGCTCAGGGTCTCCTTTATTTGGGGAATAACAATATTATGTTTTTACTGCTACTCCTCCTTGTTTGGTGCAGATCCTATAAACCAAAAAGTGTTTATTAAATGTTAATTTAATAAAGGTGAATTAACATTTTTAAACCACTGGCTGCCTTTCTGGTTAAGCAGAGCTATAATTTTTCTGCTTTTTAAAGCCACATTGCAGCTCTACCATAATTTTGATCTCAAACCCATACAATCATCTCTAGTATGAAAGACAAAATGCACCTGGCAATTAGGGAGATTATTTTATCTAGGCTATTGTAATAGGGAGAACATTCATTAATGAGGAATATCTCAAGGAAAAGAAGTGGAGCTAGGGTTTTACAGAGATGGATAAACAGGGTTTTACAGAGATGGATAAGCTAGGGTTTTACAGAGATGGATCACTTAGGAAGGATGGGGATGGGTCTTATCTAGTGGTAGGGACAACAGGGTAGTTTTTATGGTTAGCCATTTCTTTGAACACAGAAGAGTAAGGGAAGGGGTCTGACTGTTGTCGCTCTCCAGGAACACAGGGCTCACATGAATTTCAACATTGTCAATCCTCTTTTTTGTTCAAGAAAAATGAATATCATTCATTGCTGAACAATTCGCGGTTGATCATGAGCATCCTGAGTGGTGGGAAGTAGAAGTCTCCCAAGGCTTCTTGTTGGTATTGCTCCTACAAAATCAGCTAAACCATCTGCTGAAAGGTGGTGATGAATGCTCCTTGTTTTAGGGTCCTGGATGTTCCCAAACTCTAGTCTGGCTGCCTGCCTCAAACAAAAACAAATGACCCTTGGGCCGGCCCAGTGGCGCACTGCTACAGTGCGCCGCTTGAGAGCGCAGCGGCGCTCCCGCCGAGGGTTCAGATCCCACATACAGACTGGTTCCCGCTCATCGTATAACTTCGTATAATGTATGCTATACGAAGTTATTACGAAAACCCTCAAAATGGATTAAATAATTAAATATACATCCTGAAACAATAAAACTCCTTAAAGAAAACATAGGGGAAACACTCCAGGAAGTAGGACTAGGTACAGACATCATGAATAGGACCCCAAAAGCACAGGCAACCAAAGGAAAAATAAAGAAATGGGATTATATCAATCTAAAAAGCTTCTGCACAGCAAAAGAAACAATCAACAGAGTGAAAAGACAACGAGCAGAGTGCGAGAAAATATTTGCAAAATATACATCTGACAAAGGATTAATATCCAGAATATACAAGGAACTCAAACAACATTACGGAAAAAAAAAAAAAAACAAATGACCCAAAAGTCAAAGGTCGGTGGAATAGGAAGTGAGCTTTTTTCAGAAATACCTGTGACCTGAGGAGAGGTGTCGGGCTAACCCGTCTCTCCAGTAAACCTGAAGGAGAATGGCCAGACTAAAACCATCTCAAAGACTCAGGTTTATGGAGGGGTTTTTTTAAGAGGGGGGTGGAGAGAATGGAATGTGGGATGTGAAGAGCAGGGAGAAGGGGGACATGTAAGGAGCCAGGTGCAAATTGTTGCCACAGGTCGGTCTGGCTTCTGTTCCCATTCTTGACATTATCTCAGGGTCCTACAGGATTTTTATTTGCTTTGGGGTAGCATCAGCATAGCTTATTGATGTCTTTCTTGATTTCTCATGGTCTGGATAGTACATGTCTCATGGCAAGCTTGCAATTCCAGGCTGACTGGCAAACAACTTTACATATATGTAAATAATGTCATATTGCTCTGTAACCAAGGTTTAAAATATCAAATAACCATGGGAAAAGAGGGAACTCAAGAGAAATGCAGGCTAAGGAAAAAAACTGTCCTTTTTTTTTTCTTTTTTTAAAACCATGAGGTTTTGGGTCCCAACATGGCTTCAGTCCTGCTCACTCCAGCATGGAGACCCTAAAGATTTGGGCATCACAAAAGAGGAATGCCTAAAAGGAAAGAGAGAAATACTAGTATAAAAAGTTGTATTAAAGAGTCAGGAGTCAAACTCTGAAGGTACCAGTCTAGTGGATTCTAAGAGGTTGTTGAAAATCTTCTGGTTATACAGCACTGTTTATTGTGTTTGATGCCCTCCAGGTAGAATGTCAATGCTTCTGAGGTGATGTTATCTACAGTCTTGGTTACATCTCATATGAGAGTATGCTTGACCCACTGGCTTCCTTAGTGGTCCAGACAGTGCCTTGCTCTGGGAGAAATCTAGCCCTTGCAATGGGCTACTGCAGTGGTAGATTCTTCCAGGTTTATACTACATCATCAGGCTTTAGCTTGCAGGGCTTCTTCAGATCATGTGAAAATGGTCAGTTGCAAGGAAGCCTAGTGACCTAGAGATCTGGGCAATCAGGTTTTAGTTCTCCATGAAACTCAGTCAGGCAGAAGGGAGAAAAACTGGAAACATTAGTTTGGAGGGCTGTAGTCAGATATTGAAGGAAACTGGAAAAATTGAAAATTTGATAAGGATTAACCATTTGAGCAAGATAACTGAATTCAGACCTGAATTTACAGGTAGGTACCAAAACTGGTTTTTCCACAGGGTGGAAATCATTTAAGTCTTTGCCAGATAAGACAGAGTTTACATATCCATCAGTTGTCTATAATTTACAAAGAGTTAAGCAAAAGAGCTCAAAGACCCTGAACCAGGCTAGAATCTGATAACCGTGAAGGGTGTGCTATTAATGATTCATAGTTTTCCCCTGAAACACAAATTTTCTCTCTATAGTCACCCACTATTTAATTAAAAATAACCTCAAAGAAATATTATTTTTGATTATAAGATAAAACCGGTTTAATTAGATTAGACCTGATTCTTTACATAAGCACTAAATAATAATAATTTACCATCTAGAACTTCCTAAGTTTGCTTTGCTGGACATTTTCATAAGGAACTTCAGATTAGACTTTCTTGAGGCTAAGAAGCCAAGCCAAGAAACTGCCATTAGATTTCACCTGCAGTATCTATATATTTGGGAAAATTGCTGTCTTCTCAAGGTACCCAAAATACACAAAGTTTCCTGGGCTTACCGAAAAGTAACTTCCCTTATTCATCTTTAAGGCTGGGAACACTTAACCAGGGACCAGGCTAATTTTCCCAAGAGGGCTTTGTAAGCATTGGATCCATACAGTCAACCTTAGTCCCTTAAAAGTGCCTGGTGATATTGATTGAATGAGCATTATTCACAAATACGATATTCCAGGAATGATCTTCATTGCATAACCAATATTTCTAATTATATCCTGGTAACACAAGGACAGATTCTTTTTGAACCTATGCAAATAACTATATTACTATTAAAATAATAATATTCTATAATAGTTTCTGAATTCTGGAGAGGTCAAACGGAGAAAAAAGATCATTTACAAATGTTTTATTTTTGTTTTAAAAAGCAGAGTCTACTAAATTGTCATGAGTTATAGATAGCTTAAGAGAAGAGCAAGTGGTTCCTTATATTTCCAAAAAGTAGAACATTAAAACATCAACAATATTTCAAATAAGAACCACTACCATCTCTCACTGGTTCATTTAGTCCTATGCAATTAATTCTTATACTGCTGCATTAAGTCTCATGAGCCCATCTGCTTCTCAGCTGGAGTTCTAGAAATCCTGACTCAGTCCACTGGTATGGTCTCAAAGTTGTTTAAAAGATGTCATCAGAAGCCTGTACCCAAAAATATCTGTCACTGTCCTTTTCCACAGCATCCTAAAACAGTCCTTCCTTGTTAAAGATGAAGTATTCAGGCCTATAGCTGATTGCAGGAGCTTTCAGAGAATCATGAGAGAAAAACAAAAAACTATCTGTAGATGTCAAAAGACTTAAAATGACTGTGTTCAAATTATTACTGATAATTTTCAAAAGTGAAAGATCTGATATACATTCTTAACAAGAATAGTGCAACTGAGAAGGAAATTTAGTTGTTTCTCTGGTATGCAAAGCAAGATAATACAGTTAATTTTTTTTAAAGTTTTAGGGAAAAATAGGTCTGGCTGGTTAGAGAGAGATGCTGATAACAAGATCAAGGGTTCAATCACTGTACTGCTCACCTGACAAAAAAAAATTAGACAAAATACTTATTGACATAATGATTAATTATATTTTCAGAGGAGTTGAAATTACATCTAATTTATAAAAATGGATGCACATAATCTTTACAAAGAAAAACTTTAGACATATACTCTTGAGAAATAATATACCATGAACATTCCAAGCATATAGTTAGAATATGCCAAGAATATATGAAGAATATCAAGTAAAGCTTGGAGTAGGTCTTAATCAGAAAATGCTACATTCGGGCCGGCCTGGTGGCGCACTGCTACAGTGCGCCACTTGGGAGCGCGGTGGCGCTCCCGCCGAGGGTTCGGATCCCACATACAGACCGGTTCCCGCTCACTGGCTGAGCGAGGTGTGGGAGCAACACCGAGGGTTGCGATCCCGTTGCCGGTCCCAGTCCGGTATGGGCGCGACACTGAGGGTTGCGATCCGTTGCCAGACACGAAAAAAAGACAAAAAGGAAAAAAAAAAAAAAAAGAAAATGCTACATTCAAATTGAAGTAAAGTTGGCAGCTGTTATTTTTTAAATAACTGAAATTATGATTAGTAACACTACTGTTGTTCTCTAATATCAGACAAAGCAGCACCAGGACTCACAGCAAGGGCACTGACAATTATCTAGGAACTTCACATACAGCATACAATTTTTGTAATTTTTTTTTTTTTTTTTATAAAAGATGACCAGTAAGGGGATCTTAACCCTTGACTTGGTGGTGTCAGCGCCAGCTCTCCCAAGTGAGCTAACCAGCCCTCCCTGTATAGGGATCCGAACCCATGGCCTTGGTGTTATCAGCACCGCACTCTCCCAAGTGAGCCATGGGCTGGCCCTGTAATATTTGTATTAATAACATTTTACCATTTAATGTAGGGAAGTCTAAGCATTTCTTCTAATATAGCAACTTCCCCAACCCCACTCCAAGTTCCGTTCAGCAACTATGTGCCAAGAACTAATGAAGGCTCTGGAAATTCAAAAATGAACAAGACTCAATTCCTATCTCCAAAGATTCTTGATTTATAGTGTAGTGGGGAAAATACAGTGATGATAGTCATGGAAGCACAGGCTATCTGTGCCCAACCTGGGGAGAAGTGGGGAAAGTCAGAGAAGGGAGGGGAATGAGTGCGAGTTATGTATGACTTTTGGGGAAATCACCCCCAAATGATCTTCAGTGATTTGAAGAGTAAACAAAAGGAGGAAAAGTAAGAGAATCCGTGTAGACTTCTTTTAAAGGAACTTAATGGAGTGAATAGATAGGAAGGTGATAAAGATACAGACAACAGAAGGAACAAGATCCTTAAAGAGACAGAAATCAAGACCACAGAACAAGAACATTAAAATACAAAAGTAGATTTAAATGTAGATAAAGTGGTAGGTAAATTCATCCCTAATCACTAGAATTTTCTCAATAGTGAGGTCCTCTGCTAAGTGTGATTCATATGGAAATTAGAGCATTTGAAGATGACTAAAAATATTTTAAATAATTGCCAAAGAAAACAGGAAAGAAAAGAGAAGTGTCCAAAGACTCAAAAAGGACTTCCCGTTAGCACTGATCTGCACTTTGATATTGGAAATAAAATATTTCTGGAGGCACCAATCAGCACAATGTTGGATTTTTGTCTAGCAGAGCCAGCCATTGTGCTGGGTGGAGAAAGCAGATTGTGACTTGAGTATAGAAAGATGTGAGACCTGATGTGGACTAAAGGGCCACAAAACTAAGGAGGAGTGAAGGGATCTGTGCAATTAATAGTAGGCATGGTGGGCCTGAAATAACTGGGAAGATAGGACCATGTGAGCTGCTAATCTGAACCTCAATTATTACAAACAGTTTATTGTATTAAATCACTTAATCCTCCCATCAACATTGTAAGATGAAGTGACATATTTTAGAAACCACAGAATTCCAGATCTTGTAGAGAAAAGATTCTTCCTAGAAATTTTTATTACACAAACTCTTTTGAACCAATTCAGACCAGAAGGTATTTTGATAATCAATTGATTTTATTTTAATTTTATATTGTAGATGGGTCTGTTCCATAGTAAACTCTTTTAAAGCTAAGGATTAGAGAAATTTATTCAAACGTGCTTTAAAATGTTTATTCAGTCCAACAACTGATAAATAGATAAATAAAATATGGTATAATCAAACAATGAAATATTATTGAGGGATAAAAAAGAATAAAGTACTGATACATGCCACAACATGGATAAATTTTGAAAAAAATAGTATGCTAAATGAAAGAAGCCAGACAAAAAAGGCAACATATTGTATGATTCCATTTATAAATGTGCAGAACAGGCAAATGTATAGAAACATAAAGTAGATTATGGTTGCCTAAGGCTGGGGGAGAGAGGAAGGAGAATGGAAAGTGACAGGTAGTAGGTACAGGACTTCTTTTAGGGGAATACAAAATGTTCTAAAATTAGATTGTGGAGATGGTTGCACAATACTGTGAATATACTAAAAAATATTGAATTGTACACTTTAAATGTATAAATTGTATGGTATGTGGAGTATATCTCTAAGCTGTTATTTTTTTAAAAGTTTACGTATTTAATGTTTAAGAGAAGTACAATGTACTAACAATTCAAAAACATGATCGTTATTAACAATTTAGTAACACGTTGCAAAACATTTCAGAACCTATATCCTCTATTACAAATAATTGTTATTAATCATACCATAATAAGATGGTAAATCTATCACCTACCTGATTTAGAGATTTTTAAAAATTATTTTATACATGTTTGAAAGCAGAAATACAGCAACATAGATAAAAGTAAATTAAATTCCATTCTGAATTGGCAACAATGTCTGATTATCTTTTCTTTAATTAATTTTTTATTGAAACATATTGATTGTACATATTTATAAGATGTAGAGTTGTATTTCAATACATGTATGCAATGCGTGATGATCTAATCAGGGTAATTAGCGTATTCATCATTGCAAAACTTAATCATTTCTTTGTGATGTGAATATTTGATATTCTGTCATTAATCATTGTGAATATTTGATCTTCTCTCAGTAATCATTGTTAATTATAGATTCCTGGGTCAACTGTACACCAGTAGAACTTATTTTTTTCTATAAAGCTGTAATTTTGTATCCATGTAATTTGGTATCCAGAAACCACTATGGTATTTTGGTATAATGCTGACCAGTCTTTTTTCTTAGAAGCATGTTATCATGGGGACTGCCTTATAATTTATTTATTTCATGGTACTTGTGCTTTTATAATTTAAATGATTTAAAACCAGTTGTATTGAGTTTTGCTCTATACTAATATTTTAATATGACATTGAATCTTTGGCCCTCTGTTTGGTCCATACTTATAAAACTATGCAGTTATTAGTATTTTAATTACAAAATACTGTTGAACCATTTTATGAAAGATTAACACATTTCTTCAGCATGGATTGCTAAACACTAAATTCAATATGTGGCACTCTTAGCCATTTTGACATCATCTCCTTAGTTCCCAAATCAGCCTTACTTACATTCATCTTAGCAGCCCTTGTTTTTTATGTATTCATTCATTCAACAAATTTTTATTGAGCACTTCTTGATGTGCCAGGCACTGGGAATGTGTAACAAGCAGACACTATTTCTGGGATGTAAGAGTCCAGAAAAGATGTATAATTGAATAAATAATTGCAATAGTAGGCATTGTGGTAGCACACTGTAGGGAGACCTTAACAGGTATAGGAGTCAGGCTAAGGTATTTTAAGGAAGGTGATGTCAAAGTTGAGACTTGAAACATGAACAGAAATTAGGGAGGCAATTAGTAGGGAGGTTCAAAGAAAAAAAAACATATTAAAAAGTTCAGAAATCAATGACACCATCAAGCTTCCAAGGTAATTTTCCTATGGTTCAGAATGGTTTAAGAATTTAGTGCAAAGGAGAAGATATGGCTGGAGAGAACCAGACAGGTTTTGAAATGCCTAATAAGCTGCTTTAAGGAATTTGGATCTTCTAAAGGCAATGGAAGTCTTTCAAGACTTTTAAGCTTTAAAACAACAAGATAAGACCTGGGTTTTAGAAAGATTAGGAAGGTTTTTGTTGTTGTTGTTTTTGTTGTTTTTTAAGATACTTCTCACAACCAAGCAACTTCCCAAATCCTTATAATCATGATTCCTATGGACCTCAGCTGTTATTTCCAAATATTTGACATTTTTTCCACTTAAAAAAAGAGCTATCCTAATGGAATAATCTGTCCTCTCTGTAACCAAGCAATCAGTATGCATGTGGAGCTCTCTTGACTGGGAGCTTCCATGTGCACTGAGTCAAGGAGAGTGAGTAAGAGCAACCATTTTAAAGCTCTCATTTTATGGAATGTTCCCCTCTGAAGAGATAATGGTCCATTTGCACCATGGAATATTATGCAATTATTTAAAATAATGAATTAGAGCTATTGACATGGAAAAGACTACAGGAGGTATTTCTGACAAGAAATACAAAATGCAGGAAAGTGTCTTCATAATCCCATTTTTGCAAAACCATGACATCCCACCATATATGTATGTGTATATTAGTATATGTGTGTACATGTTTATGTATGTTTGAATATTATGACATGAGCATTTAACATAATCTGAGATGAATAAGTTCACTCCCACTCATTGAGTTTCCCATTTCCTTTTGTTATATTCTTCTATAAGTGCGCATTTCAGTGCACAAAACAAAACAAAAAGAACTAAGTAAAAAGAACCCCATCAATCAACTCCCACTGGGAACCTCAGATGAGTCCTGATATTTTAATGAATATGAATACACACACCCACAACCCCCATCATCAAATGACCCTACTATTTTACAAATCTATTGCTTTCTTCACAATTCTAGTCATTTAATCACTAAAAGAGAGAATCTAAGGTGTTTCTCATTTTTCCATCCATTCCAGAATTTTGATATTTTTGGCATACTCTTTTCCTTCTACAACTGATACATGACATATATACACATACACATATGGGGGGAAATGTCATGGTTTTGCAAAAATGGGATTATAGAGGCACTTTCTTACATCTTTTATTTCTTCCATACAGGCATTTTATTTTCAATGCTACAATAAACATTCTTTTGTATATTCTTACTTATTGGTATTTTTATTTCTGTAATATAGATATCAAGTAGTAGACTCACTGGGTTGGAATATATATACATACTTTTATTTTTAATGCATTACAAAAAAAACCTGTATAATTCACATTTCCATCAATAATAGGAGTATGAGAATATACTCTTTCTTTCATATCCACCAGCAATAGATATCATTTTTTTAATGTTAATTAATTAGTTAGTTAGACAGTTCTGAATAGATGATAAATGCACATGGTTCGATATCAAACAGGAACAAAACAGTATGCAGTAAAACAACATCCTTTTATTACTCTCCCCTGTCTAGTTATTTTCCCTTCCTAGATGCAACTACTGAAACCAGTTCTGAGGTAAATTAACAAAGGTATTTCATGCATACATGAGCAAACACAAATATACTGTTTTTCCCCACCCTGTTTTCAAAACAAAAGCCTACTGTACGCACTGTTCTGCACCTCACCAATTTTACTTCACAATGAGACTTGAGGAGCCCTCCAACATTAGCCTTTTTGTGACCAACCTTTTATACATCTCCTTAAGTATGTGTGCATGTACGTTTATAATTGTATAAAAATGGATATTTTACATGCTGTTTCGTAAACTTTTAAATTGTGGGCTATACATTTGTTCTTTCAAGAAAAAGAAACTCTCAGTCTTCTCCACATTGAATTGCTGACAACTCTATGCTTCCAATGGCCCAGATCAAAAACTTTGAGACATCCTTTCTCTCAGACCCAGCATTCACTTGCAAAATATTTTGTAGGCTCTACCTTTATATACCTTCGTGTACCTTATATACAAGGGTACTTCAAAAAGTTCATGGAAAGATTCATATCATCTTTTAATTCTATTTTTCCATGAACTTTTTGACCTACTCTCTTACACCTAGAATCCAACTACTTCTCACAACATACTCTGCTTTTATCCTGGTTCAATCCAACATCTCTTGCCTAGAGTACTGCAATAGCCTCCTAAATGGTCTTCATACTTCCACCCTTCTGTTTATTCTCAATACTGCAGTGAGAATTCTAAGACATAAGTCTACTCATGTAACTTGCCAGCCCCAGCAGTCCTTATCCCACTTAACTACTCTACCTTTTTTTTTTTTTTAACCCCCCGCTGGCCATAGGCCAGTATGGATCAAACCCTGGACCTAGGTGTTATCAGCACCAGGCTCTAACCCAGTTAGCTATCTTGCCAGGCCCCTTTATTTTTTTCAATAGCATTTATCACTTTCTAATATAATATATAATTTATTATTTACTTACTATTTTTGGCCTTTTTCCACTATAATGTAAGCTCCACAAAGGCAGAGAAAATTGTTTTAGTTATTGAAGTATGCAAAAGAAAAAAAAAAGTAAAAGAAAAGGGCTGGCTGGTTAGCTGAATTGGTTAGAGTACTGGCCAGCTGCAAAAAAATTAAAAGTTTATTGAAATAAACCAACTGCCTGGAAAAGTATCTGCCACATGGGTGGCACTAAATAAATGAGTTAGGGCTGGCCAGTTAGGTCAGTTGGTTAGAGCCCAGTGATGTAACACCAAGGTCAAGGATTCAGATCCCATATGGGCCAGATGCCAAAAATGAATAAATAAATATGAGTTAAATAAATAAACACACAGGGCATAAATTATCTCTCAACCTATCTGTCTAGACACATACACACAGATATATGGAATTTAAAAATAATTCAAAAGCAAACACCAAACACTCAGGTCAAGAAACAGAACCTTACCAGCATAGTCAGAAATTTATTATGTGACCCACCCCAATCACATTGTCTTTCCTCATCATTCTTTATTGTTTTTGAATACATTTTTAATTTCTGGAAATTTTAAAGTAAAAATTAAAAAATGGATGTATCCTTTATTACTAGATAAAACACAGCTGTAAATTCACTTGATCCAGGTGCATTTTTAACATTAGAGTTTTTAATGTTAAATCACCTTTCCAATCTCCTTTATGGCAACTGATCTATTTCGGTGGTTCTCATACATGATCATACTTCTTAAAACATAGATTGATAAATTCCACTGCCAGGGTTTCTGATTCAGTGGGACTGAGGATTTCACATCTAACAAGTTCCCAGATGATGCAAATATTGCTGGTTGAGAGAACACACTTTGAGAACCACTGGTCTGCATAAATAATCCACTTTTTCTAGGTTTTCAAATTCTCAGCCATGAAGTCTCACATAATGGTCTTATAATTCTTTTCATCCTTCCTGATTTGTGCTAATATTTCCTTTGTCATGTCTAACTTTGTATTCCTTTGCTTTCTTCAATTTTTCCATAGTCAGGTTCTACTTTAATGGTCTTCTCAAAGAAGAGCTTTTGGTTTTTGTCTCCTGCCAAGTGTGTTTTGTTACTGTTTCTTTAATTTCAGCATTTGGTTGTTTAAACTTTTCAGAAGATTATAAAATTCCTTTATTTCTCATCTCTAGAATGATATTAAAGTTTTCAGGAAATTTAATAACGAGTGTGTCAAAGTTGTATTGCAATCCCGCAAGGGAAAAGCCAATTCAAAGATGGTCTCTTGGTAAAATAGCTAGAAATAATTGTTTTCCTAAATACTCTTTCACAAAAAGTTTGGTTAAAGATCCCTAGACTCTAATCTGGCAGTCAGCTAAGTGGACTGGTGACTAGTTTCCAGAACAATAATTAATCCTCTCGAAGTTTTCTCTGTGTTGGAGTTTGGCCTCCCTGAGAAGCTGATTCGGACTTGAAGAGCGCAAAGAGTTTACTGGGGAATGTTCTAAGGATCAACAACTATGGGATATCCTTGCAGAGTTGGCTGAATTGAAACAAGGGGACATTTATATTCACACATTAATCAGTCATTGATGTGGGCTTCCCCCTTTTCCAGCAGTTTGACTTTGGGAAAAGCAGTTCTCTTCAGCCAAAGGCAATCTCTCCAGAAAGAACTCAGCTGAGAAGGAAACTGTCAGTCACCAACGGTCAGAGGGAATTAGAGCTTCAATTGTTAAGGGGGAGTAGATGGAACCAGGTATCGCTGTTTAAGATAGTCCTGTGAATTAAGCTGTTTTTGTGACCCACGGATCTTTGTATGAAGCCTCTTCCTTTTCATGGCTTTCTACAGAATTTTTAATTTTACTTTTGGTTTTTTCTTTGTTCCAAGTGTTATTTGGCATAGCTTTCTTAAATCCAAATATTTAACATTTTTGATGACTTTGTTTCTAATTTTATCAGTTTATTTTCAGAAACGTGGCCTATACATTCTCTAGTTTTTTAGCTTATTAAAATTTTCTTGTCTGACACCTGTACCAGCCAGCTGCCAAAAAAAAATTTTTTTTTCTTTGTGACTAAATTTATTATCAACTTTTATAAGTGTTTCATAGATATAAGCGAAGGTATGTATGCTTTATTGTTTATATGGGCGTATGAGTGTGTAAATGTGTTTATTTATTATTTTATTCTAATGCTGTAACTCTCTATGCCTTTAATTTTTTCTTTTGTCTTAAATTCCTCCAATTCTAAAAGAAAAGTATAAATAAGTGTATTTTTACCAAACTCTTGCAAGTTTTTTTTTTTTCTTTAGCTGCTTTGTTGCTTGGTGCATAACTTCACGATTATTGTATCTTCTTTATAAATCATAATTTTATCATGATATATTATTTACCTTATTTAGTATTTATAATGTTTATTATTATTATTACATTAGTATAATGAGTCAGGTCATTTTATAGAAGACCTGGTAGTTAAATATATATTGTGGTAGCCAACCTCCATGATAGCTCCCAATGATCTCTGTCTCCTGGCTCTCCCACCCATGCATAATTCCCTCCCACACTGCACTAGGATTAGTCTGTGTGATCAGTGGAATACAGCAGAAGTGATGGCATGGCAGTAATGAGATTTGGTTATAAAGACACTGCAGCTTCTATCTTCCTCTTGAATTGCTTGATCTGGTGAGACTAGCTTCCATGGCCAGGCTAACTGATGAGGATCTGAGGCTTGCAAATAACCACATCAGTGAGTTTGGAACTAGATCCTCAAGTTCTATTGAGTCTTTTTTTCCGTATGCCCCCCCGCCCCAGCAGCTGCGTGGTACAGGGTTCTGAACCCTTGACCTTGGTGTTATTTTGTGGAGTCTTGAGATGACTGTAGCCTCAGCTAAAAATTTGATTGCTATCTCATGAGAGACCCTGATCCAGAGCCACCCAGCTAAGTCACTCCCAGATTCCTGATACTCAGAAGTGGTGAAATAATAAACATCTGTTGTTTTAACCTGATAAATTTTGGTGGCATTTGTTATGAGACAATAGATAAGTACTACAAACATACTTTAAATTATTAAAACTATTCTATCAAAGTTTCTGGAACTCATGACAGTACAGTTTATATCAGCTAAAATAAATAGAAGAGGATGAAAAGTGAAAGATTATTAGAATATTAGAACATTTAGGACTATTGTACATCTTACTTTGCTAGAATCTAGATACTTGTGCAGGCAGAGGAACGGTAAGATTGCTATAGAAACAACATGTGTTACGGGCAGGCCCCGTGGCGCACTCGGGAGAGTGTGGCGCTGGGAGCTCAGCGGCGCTCCCGCTGCGGGGGCGACACCAAGCCAAGGGTTGCAATCCCCTTACCGGTCACAAAAAAGGACAAAAAAAACAAACAAACAAAAAAAAAGAAAGAAACAACATGTGTTATATATGCCCTTTCTTGTGTCTTCTATTAACACAAGATGGGTAAGCTGGTTTTAACACTTGGGAATTTCTCTTTTTTTCTCTCTCTCTCTTTTTCTATTTTTAAAAAATTAATATTCATATAGAAACTCATCTGGGCCTGACAGTACATTTTTTTAGTTTACAATTTATAGCAATGCAGAACACCTACTTTTATGAATGCTCAACAATCTTTGGGGACAGGTCCTAACAGGTATACTGCAAATGTCCGTTTCCAATACAACTGTGATAACTATGTCAATTTCAAACAGGAATGTGTTAGAATGGGACTTTGTGCCAGTACTTGTGAAAAACTTAAATAATCATGAATCAATGACCAAAAAAATTTAGGATTTGAAGGAAGTAGTTCTGACAGACTATCTTATACTATTACATATTTTTCTTAAATACACTAAAATTTTTATTTTGAGTTTATGTCATTTTAAACGAATTAATGTACTTTTAAAATTAATTTGATAATTCTTACATGATTAGAGGACAGTTTTATAGAAATCACAAGAAACTTGAAAACAAAAAAAATTTGAGAAATAAATATAAGTATACCTCATGAAACTTAGAAGAACTTCAAGGATTTTGCAATAAAGCCCGCCAGCCACAAAATCCTAAAGTGGAACACAAATTTTTGTGAGTTCTAGGAATCATTCAACCTAATGTTTTTATTTACAGATGAGAAAAACAAAGTAACAATAATAGTAGTATTTTACTGAGGCCTCATAAATGTCAAGCATATGCACCTACCTAAGCATGCACCCCCACTCCTGATCTTCTAAATCTTGCTTTACCCTTTTTCCAAAAGCAATTATCACTTTCTAAAATCCCATGTAAATTATATATTTATTAGTCTAGTATTAGGGTGAGTGATTTACTTACTCTCATACAGCTCAAGCTGGGATTAGAATCTAGATTTCTTTATACCTATTTGAGCCAATTGATCCAGTCAACAAGTATATGTGTGCCTACTATGCACAACAACACAATCCATCCATAGGCCCAGTTGCTTATCTTACAGGGAATATAACATTTTCTGAGGAGAAAAAATGCTTTAGAAATGATTCTAAATGTTTTTATTTCCTTAGAGACAGCTTATTTAGAATATGAATCCATATTAATTGTGAATTATAAACTAAAAAAAAAAGAAAAAATTGTGAACTATTTAATTATTGAAATACTTCTTTTATTTTATGACTGTTTCCTAGGTATAAGGAAATGTGTGAAATAAAATGTTCCTTACAGAATCAGTTCATTAATCTTAAAATGTTGTCATGTTCATGGTTAACTTTGTGATTAGGGACTGGAATTCAGGCACAGTAAAGACCTGTTTGGTTTGTGACTCATGCTATATAGATTTTGGGTGGCTTGGTGCCTGTGGCAGTTCAGGCCTGTAACAGCAAATCATTGCAGGAATAACGATTTTTTTCCCCTCACTTTTGAAAACCTTCATCAAATGGATAAGTACTCTTAAATAGTTTAACTTATGTAGGCTGAATATTGCAAAAATAGATATGGGATTATGCTGTTAACACACCTTTCCCAGAAGTTTCACTAACGGCTCACATTCAATCAATTACATTTTGATCTCTGTTTTTCCCTTATAACTTAATCCCCAAATTCAACCCTAAATATCAATGGTGCTTGTTTATCATATTGTTAAAAGTAGATTTATATCTTTCCAAATTATTTCTCATTTAATCCAGTTAAGCTTGGTAAGTTTCCATCTGAGCTCGTCATTCATTCCTTCATTCCCAGAATATTTACAGAGCATCTATTACAAGGAGCACTTCAACAGGCTGTCATGTAGCTTAGAGTCTATGAAGGATGACAAAGAATTACATAAGTGGTTATAATACATAATGATAATGACATATGATAGGGAAATATTGTATGCTCTAAGAACACTGAGAATTGTTCAGGAAGGGCATGAAAGACAGTCAGCTAGGAAAATAGGTTGGACATTGGCAGTATGCAAGGAAAGGTGTACCAGAGCAAGAGTGTTTATAAAGGTTAAGAAGGAAAAGAGAGAACAGAGCACAAAAGGAACAAAAGTATAGGTGGAGTTGAGATAGTAGCATCACAGATGAAGATAGGACCAATAAAATTTCTTCAATACAAAAACTGTCTCCTTATCTATCTGTTGATTCTGCAAATTCAATTAACCTCATGGGTTTGCTGATAATTCAAATCCAAGTCTTTCAGTATGTAATTAAAAATCAAATTTAAACTGCAAAGATACATGGCAGAAATAGAGACTGAAGTATTAGTGACAGATTATTTCTTCAGCTCAGGCATTCAGGAAATGAGCTCAAGAAGCTTAAAATTAGGGTGCAAATTCATGAGGACAAGAATGTCACCTTTTTATTACTCACACATTGAACAGATAGATCTCATCCACACTCAATTTCACCTCATTTTCAGAAAACACAAACATTCATAACTTAGTGCCTATGTGCAGATACTGCTTCCAGCAGAAAAGTCATCCCACCTTCTTTGTTTGCCCTACTCTAACTCATCCTTTCAAGACCCAGCTCAAATGCTACCTCCTTAATGAAGCATTTCTCAATATAAACAAAGTTAGTGGTGTGTCTTCTGTGCCACCAAATTATGTCATTTGTATCTTTATAATAGCACTTAACCTGTTGGCAATATTCTGTCTCTACCACTTGACAACAAGCTCCTTCCCTGCAGGGACTAGCTCTTATTGTCTCTGTATCCTTAGCACCAAGCACTATATTTGATATTTATAGCACTAACCTATAAAACATAAGACTGATGGGACAGAAATTGATGGAGTTTGGATGTGTTGTCCCCTCCAAAACTCCTGTGGAAATTTGATCTCCAATGTGGCAGTGTTGGAAACTGATTGAGTCATGGGGGCGGATCCCTCATGAATGGATTAATGCTCTCCCTGGGGGAGGGGGGATTAATGAGTGAGTTCTCTATTAGTTCCCGCGAGAGCTCATTGCTTAAAAAGACCCTGGCACCTTCTCTCTCTCTTGCTTCCTCTTGCCATGTGATCTGCTTGTACCCGCCGGCTCCCTGCCACTTTCTGCCATGAGTACAAGCAGTCTGAGGCCCAGGCCAGATGCAACTGTCCCAGAATTGTAAGCCAAATAAACCTCTTTTCCTTATAAATTAGCTGGTCTCAGGTATTCTGTTATAGCAACACAAAATGGACTAAAACAGAAATCAAATCAGTGGCTAGCAGGAACTGATGAAGGAGGGAAGAAGACTGATAACAGGAGGTCAGGAGGGAATCTGTTAAAGTGATTAAAATGCTCTATATCTCAGTTGTGGTGGTGATTACATGACCATATATATTTTTCAAAACTCACCAAACTGTATACCTAAAAGGAGTGAATTTTATTGTATGTAAATTATACTTCAATAAACATACATTATAAAAAAACTATACAGGCATACCTCAGAGATATCATGGGTTCAGTTCTAGACCAATGCAGTAGAGCAAATATTGCAATAAAGCAAGTCACACATTTTTTGGTTTCCCAGTGCATGTAAAAGTTATGTTTACCCTATACGGTAGTCTGTTAAGTGTGCAATAGCATTATGTATAAAAAAAATGTATATACCTTAACTTTAAAATACTGCTAAAAAAATACTAAAATCATTTGAGCCTTCAGCAATTCATTATCTTTTTGTTGATGGAGTGTCTTGCCTCCACGTTGATGACTGCTGACTGATCAGGGTGGTGCTTGCTGAAGGTTGGGGTGGTTGTGGCAATTTCTTTAAAAAAAAGACAGCAATATGAAGTTTGCCACATTGATTCACTCTTCCTTTCACAAAAGACTTCTCTGAAACATGCGATGCTGTTTGATAGCATTTTACGCACAGTAGAAGTTCTTTCAAAATTGGACTCAATCCTCTCGAACCCTGCCACTGCTTTATCAATTAAGTTTATGTAGTATTCTAAATCACTTGTTGTTATTTTGACAATGTTCACGTCATCTTCATCAGTAGTAGAGTCCATCTCAAGAAACCACTTTTTTTTCTCATCCATAAGAAGCAACTTCTCATCTGTTCAAGTTTTATCATGAGATTGCAGAAATTTAGTCACATCTTCCAGCTCCACTTCTAATTCTACTCTTGCTATTTTCACCACATCTGCAATTACTACCTCCACTGAAGTTTTGAACCCTTCAAAGTCATCAACAAGGATTAGAATCAACTTCTTCCAAAATCCTGTTAATTTTGATATTTTGAGCTCCTCCCATGAATCACAAATGTTCTTAATGGCATCTAGAATGGTGAATCCTTTCCAGAAGGTTTTCAATTTACTTTGCCCAGATGCATCAAAGGAATTACTACCTATGGCAGCTATAGCCTTACAAAATGTATTTCTTAAATAATAAGACTTGAAAGTCAAAATGAGCCTTTGGCTTGCTTCCTCTCTCACCATGTGATCTGCTTGTACCCACCGGCTGCCTGCCACTTTGCACCATGAGCAGAAGCAGCCTGATGCCCGTGCCAGATGCAGCTGTCCCAGAATTGTAAGCCAAATAAACCTCTGTTCTTTATAAATTACCCAGTCTCAGGTATTCTGCTATAGCAACATAAATGTACTAATACACCCTTTGATCCTAAACAAACTAAAAACCAGAAAATGGTCAACACCACGTTTGTGGGACAGACACAGGGGACATATGCCACAGACTCCAAAAGCTGGAAGGATCTGCTGACATGAATATCACCCAGCTCTTAAAAATTATAACCAGGGTGTTTGTCAACCAGGACCTGGAGGCCCGCCACAAGACAAACAGGAAAATAGGAAAAAAAGGTAAACCTCCTAGCTGCTACACCAGCCAAAATGTCAAGACCTCTGAAAGGACCCCAAGGCGAAGGCCAAAAGCCAACCAGAGGGCAGCCACAGGACACACCCAGTTCCAGACCACCACTGAGACCCAACAAATGAGGCTTCTGTCATAAACATGGTCATTAAGAAATAAATGTCCCAATTCCCAGCTGCCACTAAGGGCAAATTCCAGCCCCTGAGAAAAAGAGAGAAGCCTCCCAGGGAAACCATAACCCAGGCAAACCAGCTACCAAGGCACCCCAACAAGATTTCATTGGCTTGGCTGAACTTAAACAATATAAAAGTGAAAGTGAATAGAATCAACCAGGCTCCCTTTCCCTGGGCCCCCAGGAGCCCTTGATCCAAATGATGGTAGGAGGCCAACTTATACACTTCATTGTGGACACTGGAACTAAACATTCAGTAGTCACACAGCCTCTTGGACCTTTTTCTTGGAAACAAACCACCATAGCTGGAGCCAGAGAAAACCAACAAAAACTCTCCTTCTTGCTGCTCAGAAGATATAACACAGAAAAAAGAGAGGTCATTCATGAGTTCCCCTACTTGGACAAGATCTACTGAATAAGTTACAGGCCCATATAACTTGCTCAAAGACCAGAAATATGTCCCTAACTCTGGGAGATCAGAAGCTCAGATATTATCCCTCACCATTCCCCAGGGGAAAGAATGACAGTTGTTCAGCCTAGAGGCCACAACACCAACATTGCTAGAGCTTACTTTCCAAGTGCCCAGAGGCTAGCCAAGGACATTCCCCCAGTCCTGATGGAACTGAAACTGGGGCAATGCCAGTCTGACAAAAGCAATACTATATCCCCCGACAGGCCCCACAGGAGATACAAAAACATCTGGACAGACTCCTCAAATATGAACTTTTAAGGCCATGCCAGGCCCCCTGGAACATACCTCTACTGCCAGTTCAGAAGCCAGAAACCAACGACTTCCGACTGGTACAAAAACCTCAGGGCAGTCAACCCAGTAACCATCACCCTGCACCTTGCCATTCCTAATCTGAGCTTGATCCTGGCTGATACCGCTTACTTCACCTGTCTGGATCTTGAGGATGCCTTCTCCCACGAAAAAGTCATATCTGGGTTGCTATATCTCCCAAGGACAATGTCAACTGGGACCAGAACACAAACAGGGTGTCTGTTCCATCCCGACCCTCAACACCCGAAGACAAGTTCATGAGTTCCTGGAGACAACGGATTTCTGCAGGATCTGGATCCCTAACTTTATAGTGCTGGCCAAACCCCTATATGAAACAACCAAACATGATCTGATGGAGATCAGACATGTAACTTTACCACAACTCATGGCTCTAAAAAACCATGCAGACCATTCACCAGTGGGTAGGAAAATGACTCACAATTAGTCTTAACCTCCTGTACACCCCTACCAGCCAGGTACCTCTTTTTGGGTAAAAACCTGAAATGTACAGCCCCTAAAACCTCTGGGGGGGGCCTTTTACTGTCTTGTTGTCTACCCGTATTACAGTCAAAGTAGCTGAGGTCACTCCGTGGATACATCACAACCGACTCAAACCAGCCACAACCTCTTGGGACTGCATTCCTCACCCCACTTCACCCTACAAATTAACACTCCAGAAAAGAGGACCAAAAACCACCATGGAGACCCCCGATGACAACAGCCCTACTCCAGTCACTCCAGGGACTGACTGGCCTACACACAGCAGAAGCTTGAGGATCCCCAGACAAAGATAAAAAAACTAGCTCAGGTCCCAGTACAAAAGTAGTCAGGCTAAAACCCAAAAAGCCTCTTCTGAGGCTGGTTTAACATGTTTAAAGGTTTCAAAACCCTTATTATAGTTCTTTTTTAAATAGACAACTGTCTTATCCTCCCTTGCCTGCTGCCTCTGGTAATACACACAGTTAAATCCTCCCTAAAAGCCATGGTGAAACAAAAAACTACTGCCAAAATGTTCCCACTATGACAATACCAACCAGTAGCCCAACAGGACCCTGAAAATTATAATGATGCTGTATGGCTGAGCCATGTCTGGCCACAGGCAATGCATCAAAGAGGGGAATGAGGCACCCTTGCTTGTGCAGCCCCACCTTCTCTCACCTTGTTGTTATCACAGACTGCTGAAACTGAACTTCTTTTACTTTTTTTTCTCTGTATTTTTCCACTCTAAGAGAAAACACCCCCTTATCATGCTGTAAAACCCAGAAATGCTATCATATAAAAATAACTGCCCCACTGCATTGGGTTGCTTAGCCTTTATGACTTGAGTCCACTGAGACAAATGCTGTCATTTCAATAAACTGTTTTCCTATTTAAAAAACAAAGAAAAAAGAAATGAGCCTTTGATCTATGGGCTGCAGAATGAATGTTGTGTTAGCAGTCATGAAGACAGCATACATCTTGTATATCTCTGTAAGAGCTCTTGGGTGACCAGGTGCATTGTCAACAGGCAGTAATTTTTTTGAAAGGAATCTTTTTTTCTGAGCGGTAGGACTCAAAAGTGAGATTAAAATATTCAGAAAACCATGCTGCAAACAGATGTGCCATCATCCAGGTTTTGTTCCATTTATAGAGCACAGGCAGAGTCAATTTTGCATAATTCTTAAGGGCCCTTGGGTTTTTGAAATGATAAATAAGCAGTGACTTCAACTTAAAGTCACCCGTTCCAGTAGCCCCTAACAAGAGTCGCCTGTCCTTGAAGGTTTGAAGCCAGGAATTAACTTCTATCTGTGAAAGTCCTACATGGCATCTTCTTCCAATAGAAGGCTGTTTTATCTACATTGAGAATCTGTTGTTTAGTGTAGCCACCTTCATCAATGATCTTAGATCTTCTAGATAACTTGCTGCAGCTTCTGTGTCAGCACTCGCTGCTTCTCCTTGCCCTTTTATGTTATAGAGGCGGCTTCTTTCTCAGCTTTCAACATGCCTACCTCACTAAGCTTAATCATTTCTAACTTTTGATTTAAGTGAGGGACATAAGACTCTTTCTTTCACTTGAACACTAGAGGCCATTGTAGCCTTATTAATTGGCCTAATTTCAATATTGTGTCTCAAGGAATAGGGAGGCTTGAGAAGAGGGACAGAGATGGGGCAATGACTGGCTGGTCATTTCAGAACACACACAACATTTATTAAATTGGTTGTCTTATATGGGTGTGGTTCATGGCACCCCAAAATAATTACAATAGTAACATCACAGATCACCATAACAGATATAATAATAATGAAAAAGTTTGAAATATTGAGATAATTACCAAAATGTAAGCACATGCTGTTGGAAAAATGGCACTGGTACACTTGCTCGACACAGGGTTGCCACAAATCTTCGATTTGTAAAAACTGCAATATCGGGGCCGGCCCGGTGGCGCACTGCTACAGTGCGCCACTTGGGAGCGCGGCGGCGCTCCCGCCAAGGATTTGGATCCCACATACAGACCGGTTCCTGCTCACTGGCTGAGCGAGGTGCGGGCGCGACACCGGGGGTTGCTATCCGTTGCCGGACACGAAAAAAGACAAAAAGGAAAAAAAAAACAAACTGCAATATCCGTGAAGTGCAATAACGCAAAGCTCCAAAAACAAGGTACGCCTGTATAGGAATAAGGGAATGAACATAAATGAATAAAAGACACAATGAAGCTCTTATCTGACAATTTCCTTCCTAGGAGTACTTACTTTTTCTTCCAGGGCACTGCTTAGCACAAATACAACCGTGGACTGGCCAGTTAGGTCATTTGGTTAGTGTGCGACTATAGCACTAATGCCAAGCGTTAAGATTCCTGTACCAGCCAGCCACCAAAACAAACAAAACTTTAATGGTTAGCATTTTAGGTAAGCCAGTAAGATTACTGAATAGACGCACTTCTAGGAATTCCTTAAATTATTTTAACTAATTTGTCTAAGTAGAAAAGTGACTGGTTGGGGCTGGCCAGTTAGCTCACTTGGTTAGAGCTGGTGCTGGTAAGAACAAAACCAAGGATTTGGATCCCCACACCAGCCAACCACAAAAAAAAAAAAAAAAAAAAAAAGAAAAGAAAAGTGCATCCTAAGACAATTTTGATGTTGCGTCTGATACAGTACAAGTCATTTATAAATCACAAAAATAAAGTGATTCTTCCCAGTACACTAATTCAAAAGTGTTTTTCCAGTTCGTCTCAGAAATATCTTATATTGATATTAACAGAGCAGGTGTACTACAAAAATTTCAGATGGAGCCAAATTCTGAACATGTAGAACTAATAAAATATTTTGTTTAAGCTATACTTTTTGGGGATAGTCTTCTGATCTTTTTACCTGTGCTTTAAGATTATTTATCTATCACTTATCCTTAGATACCTTTAACATGATGATAATCTTACAACAAATTAAGGTGAAGTTGAGTTAGACTTGTGATGGATTACTAACCTATTTCTCCTTCTAACAAAGACTTAGATTTAAATTTGTCTTAGGACATCAATTTAAATGTTTAATACTTCTAATTTAATTGCCAGTGAAAGGTGGTGCATGTCTATGCAGGTGTACGTCACAGCACCTACCCCAGGCCTCGTGAATTTCAGTCTCTGCTCAGAAGAGGCACAAGCCTAAAATAAAAAGTGAAATTTGAAAACTATGTACACTGTCATGGTACATTATCTGTAGCAATGTTTAGCAAAACATAAAATTCATTGTTGTTTGATTTCTTCATCCTCAATTTTAAAACCTAGCATTTTCTGCAGCACCTGTGGGGCAGTTGGAAACAACTCGTTTGTGTGTTTTCCAGTTTTAGATCTGCTATGTTGTGTCTTCCCCCACCCCTCTGGTGGCTGGCCCAGTAAGGGCACCCGAACCCTTTACCTTGGTGTTACCAGCACCACACTTTCCCAAGTGAGCTAATTGGCCAACCCGTTAGAACTGCTGCTTACCAGCTAAAACATAGCTAAGTCACTGCCATTTAATCTTTCCAAAAGTCAATTTCTTTATTTATAACATGTAGAAATAACATCTTCATGATTATAGTCAGGATTAAATGAAATGATGTATGTCTCTTCTAGACTAATGTTCCATTATTTTCATCCCAGATTCTTATTTTAGGACATGGACAAATTGATAACTTTTTTGTAATGTCATAGAACGAGCTTGTCTTTTGATAGAACGAAGTGTGAACATGGGGAATTTCAGAGATGTAGTCACATCAACATATTTATTAAGCACTTATTGTATACATTATAGTAGCACCAGGGAAATTGTACAATTCTTACTTTCCTGAAGTTTATGATAACAAATATTTATCAAAGTATTATCCATGTTTTACAGCAAGGAATCAGGGCTCAGAGAAGAACATAAGCCAAATAATTATTTTATTGGACTGTGTGAGGATTGTATGTGGAATGTATTTGTAAGTGTCTAGCATAGTTCTTGATCTAACAGTTAACTATGAACTGCATTAAAATGTCATCTGGGAAGAAATGGGTAGCCTTTCAAGCAGGTTCCCACCATGATGTGGTTATCATGACAGCTCTGTAGGTCCAGAAATCCTGATTGGTAGCTATCACTGTCCAAAGTTAATTTCATCACCTCCCCACCAATTAGTTCCACCTCCTCCTCCTTTATTCCCTATCTCAGGAAAACCAACATCTATCTTTTTTTTTTTTTTATTTTGGCAGCTGGCCAGTACAGGGATTGAAGCTGGATGTTGGTGTTTTCAGCACCATATTCTAACCAACTGAGCTAACTGGCCAGCTCCTAAGAAACATCATCAATCTAGACCACTGTCATGTCTCACTTGGAATATTACAACTACATCCAACCTGAACTTCAGGAGACCATCAGACTTTTTTTCCAAAAAAATTCTTTGAAAGGTTGAAAAATAGTATAATTAGCTCCCACATATCTGTCACCTAGATTTAGCATTTAACATTTTGCTAAATGTGCTTTATGTTTCTTTTTCTCCATATATACAAATCTGTAAAAATTTTTCCCTACATAAACACAGAACTATCATTACACCTAAGAAAATGAACAATAATTACTTAATATCATCTAGCATACAATCTATATTTAAATTTTTCTAATTTTCCCCAAAATGTCTTTTACATTATAAAAATATCTTCCTTGTCCCATTTAGGATTCAATCAGAATTTACACATTGCATTTGGTTACTAGGTTTCTTTAATCTCTTTTCATTTAGAGTAGTTACCACCACCACCACCACCCCCAACTTTTCTTTTTGTTCTTGTTTTTCTAAGTTTGCCTTGTTTGACAAGTCCAGGTCAGATGTCACAGAATGTTCCACATTCTGATTTTGTCTAGTTGTTTCTTTATGGTGTTATTTAATATTTTCCTATATCCCTTGTATTTTCTGTAGATTGGAAGTAAGGTAGAGACCTAACTAGATTATTTTAAACATTTTTGGCAAGAATATTTACAAAAAGTTTGTACTTCTGCATTAGTTTGCTAGGGTTGCCATAACAAAGTACCACACATTAGGTAGCTTAAACAACAGAAATTTATTTTCTCACAATTCTGGAGGCTAGACATCTGAGATCAAGGTGTCATCTAGGTTGGTATCTTCTGAGGTCCTCTCTCTTTGGCATGTAGATGGACATCTTCTCCCTGTGGCTTCACATGGTCTTTCATCTGAGTGAGTGTGCATCCTAATCTCTTCTTATAAGGACACCAGTAATATTGGATTAGGGTCCACCCATATGACCTCATTTTATTTTAATTACCTCTTTAACGGCCCTATCTCCAAATATATTCACATTCTGAGGCACCGGGGGTTAAGATTTCAACATATGAATTTTGGGGAGACACACTCAGTCCATAACAACTTCTTATTGCATTGCATCAGGAGGCATACAATGACAAGTTAGCCAGATCTCTCCATTTTAAGAATGTATCATTCCCTTTGTAATTAGTAAATTGTCTGTGGGATGATGAAATCTTAAAGACTTTGTGACTATCCTGTTGCCTACCATCCTTTCACCCCTATCATTTTACCATCCATTAATGATTCTTGCCCAAGTTATTATTTTAAAGTTGCAAAGTAGTGGTTTTCCAATTTTATCATTCCTCTACATTTATTAGCTGTCATTTTTTCGTAAAGAGAGGCCTTCAGCCTTGCTACATTCCAACTCAATGTTTGGAATTGTAAGTCAATCTTCTTTTTTTTCCTTTAGATAGAAAGGGTTTAAAGCTATCAATTTTCTTATCTATATTGCTTAAAAAACTATTGATACATTCTTTGCCCTGAGGATTAAGTAAGTACAAACTCCTTTACATGACCTCTGAAGGACTTCAGCCTCTTTTCTCCTCTTTACTGATTTACTTCTACTCATCCTCCAGGACTCAACTGTCACATTCTCCCTATCATCTTCCACCAAAATCCAGACAGCTCTCTAGTACTCTATACTTTTGCTATTATAGCATATTTTGTGACTTACGGTTAATTGTCTCACTGACAGACTGGAAGCTATCTGAGGAGAGGAATCACATCAGTCTTGTTCATTCTTATATGTCCCAACATCTCTCCTAGTCCTTGACATATAATAGTGGTTAATTAAATAAATTAATGGGAGTTAGGTACTAATTACAAAACTATGTGCACTGTGATTTATAATTGATTTATGGAATTTACAGGGGTAGCTTTTTTTCAATTAAAAAATAAAAATTGTATATATATTTGGTGTACAACATGATGTACTTGTATACATACATTGTGGAATGGCTAAGTCAAGCTAATTAACATATGCATCACTTCACATACTTATTTTTTTGTGGTAAGAGGACTTAAAATCAACCCTCATAGCAATTTTCAAGTATACAATACATACAAGAGTAATTTTATTTATCTATTTAATTTTTAATGGGCTGGCCAGTACAGGGAGCTGAACCCTTGACCTTGTGTTATATGGCTGCACTTTAACCAACTGAAATAACCAGCCAGACTAAGAGTAATTTTAATTAAAAGTGATTTTTCACATAATATACTTACTGGGAGCCTAACTCTTAGGTAAGATGAAATTCCAGTCTAAAAATACTACTTACTTAAGTATTAACTATATTCCAGGCCTTGCCCTAAGCATTAATTATTTCAAATTTAATCCATAGAAACCCTTTAGTGTAGGTACTATTTTCTCAATATTACAGATGAGGAAACTGAGAGACCATCACACAGCTGGTAAACAGAAGAGATGGGATTTGAACCCAGGTGTGTCTCATTTCATAATAACTACAATTTTGAAATTCCTTCCTTAAAAAGAGTTCATTTTCCTTGTTATAGATGACTATAAATATATTACCCATGACTATTTATGGAAGCCTATGTTCTTGATTCCGTAATGCTTCTACTCTTAAGAGAACAGATATGTACAATCTAAGGCATTTATACTATCAGAAATTGCTAATGAGGAACAGTCCACAAACAACATACATTGCCTAAAAATGTAAAATGTTAATGTAACTTCCCCAGAATTGTGTTTTGACTACATCTAAGCCAGATCTGACAGTAAGAAGAATTTTGAATTAGGCTCAATGTTTGTGGAATTTGAAATAACTGAACAAAAAGAATAATTTATCTTCTTTTGGAATATCTTTGTAAAGACAATTTCAAAAACCAAAAAAAAAGTACAGGATTGGAGTAATTACAATGATCCCATTTGAGTTACATATATTGTAAAACATGACATTTGCAGAATGGCACATAGAAAAGGATAATTTCAAGGTAAGACTTAATACAACAAAGATGAAACAACACAAGGTGGACTTGCATGTGGTGAGTTGAATGATTCAAAGTATCAAGCACCATCCTGACATTGTGGGTGTATACAATCAAATGGTGATTATACAATTTAATGAGGAAAGTAAATTGCAAGGACACAGGAGGAAAGGTCTTGTGCGGATGTGTGTGTGACCTCAAGCTTCAAGAGAGAGTATCCTGACAACAGTAAGCAATGCACGAATGGGGAAAAGAAAGGAAAAAATTCGAATTAAAAAAACATCAAGTAAGGGCCGGCCCGGTGGAGCACTGCTACAGTGCGCCACTTGGGAGCGTGGTGGCGCTCCCGCCGAGGGTTCGGATCCCACATGCAGACCGGTTCCCGCTCACTGGCTGAGCGAGGTGTGGGCGCGACACCGAGGGTTGCGATCCCGTTGCTGGTCCCGGTCCGGTGCGGGCGCGACACTGAGGGTTGCGATCCGTTGCCGGACATGAAAAAAGACAAAAAGGAAAAAAAAAAAAAAACATCAAGTAAGGAAAAGATACAACAGAGAACTTGTTCTTAATGTGAAGTTACTGAAAAATCAAGACATATGTTTTTAGAATTTAAATTCTACCCTTTTTTCCAGAAAAGGAATTATGGTAGTTAGCAAATATGCATATAGTTATCAAAAGAGTAAAAAGTAGTCAATATTTTTTATTTCCCTGATGAGTAGAAGTAAACCAGTAAAGAAGAGAAAATGGTAGTTGCTGGAAGTTTTAAGTGTAAAAAGTTTGTAGGGATAGAATCACTATAAATTCTACCGAGTTATGAGGAGTGAGGACCTCTTTGTCATAATTTCTTAATTTGAAATTCACAGAGGACTAGGGGTTCATGAGCCTCCTGAAATAATTTACAATCTGTCAATGCACACATGCATTTTTTGGGAAGGGGTTCCATAGCTTTTTAAAAATCAGATTCCTAAAAGAGGTTTATGACCATGCCCTTCACATTCCCAAATTAAGAACCACTACTCTGGTTAAAGAAGTATTTCCTTACAAACCGGTAAAATCTGGGATAGTTTCTTGTTACCAAGGAAGAAAAATTTACTTAGTTTTATGATGTGGCATCTTGTCTTTTCCATTTTATATCTGTGTGTGGGAGGTAAGATTAGTTTACACAAGTTTCCATTACCAAACAGGTGTGGTTTACATTTCTAAGATATCAGTTAAGAAGGAATCCAAGTTTGCAAATCTCATTTTTAATCTCCTTTGCTGTTTATTTTTTCGTTGGTTGATTTGGTTTCTTAATCAATTCAGCTCAAATTTGGAAGGAATGCTCCTTTCTCGAATTGCTTCACAGTTTTATTTTGGTAAATATAAGGCAAAAAAATAAAATAAAATAAAATTCCCAAAAAGTCTTTCCTCTTATTTAATGAAAAAATTTGAGGACTCTATGAAACATTTTCACTGAGCCCATTCAAGTCTAACAGATAATTAATGGGATTTTGGCAGCCATTCATAATTATTTATTTTAATTTAAAAGGTGAATTCTTTTTTTTTTTTTTTAAAGATGACCGGTAAGGGGATCTCAACCCTTGGCTTGGTGTTGTCAGCACCACGCTCAGCCAGTGAGCAAACCGGCCATCCCTATATAGGATCCGAACCCGTGGCCTTGGTGTTATCAGCACCGCACTCTACCGAGTGAGCCACAGGCCGGCCCTAAAAGGTGAATTCTAACCCCACAGAGACCCTTGAAGCAATAATTTATTTCTGGGATCTTAGTGACCAGGTTTGAGTTGTTCTGCTGACAAAATTCTAGTTTATGGTCTATATTATAGAAAATTTATCTTAATAACCATGTTGAATCACATAAAGCACTTTAACACAAATTAGAAACGTTGATGCTTTTCTGTGATTAAGCAGATATTTTTAGAGAATAGGTGCATTTAATCTCATTTATACTCCTGACAAAGAGGAATTAGATACTATTGTGGGAAATAATTCTTCTGGATAAGATAGAAAGTGCAGAGACACATGAACAAAGTCCATTAAAAGATGGCTTTTGGACACAGCTACTCAAAACTTGGGATTAAGAGGAAAAGAGCATAAGGCTTTCAGACAGTTTCTGAGTATGGGGATTTTATAATAGGTAAAAAAGGAACATTTAAATTCTAGCTGGAAAAATCGGTATACTCGAGAAAAAAATGTAAAAAAATATTTAGATATGTCTCAATTATCTATTACTACATAACAAACTATCCCAAAATATAGTGGCTTAGAACAAAAGCCATTTAATTGTATCTCATGGTTTTATAGATCAGGAATTTGAGCTAGTCTTGCTAAGTGATTCAAATTTTATCATTTCATTCTCATTTACTAGTTGAAATACTTCTACAAAGAGAAACCTTCCCTAATCTATTCTTTTTTTTTTTCCCTTTTCATCTTTTTTACTGACCGGTAACGGGATCGCAACCCTCGGTGTTGCACCCGCACCGCGCTCAGCCAGTGAGCGGGAACCGGTCTCCACATGGGATCTGAACCCTCGGCGGGAGCGCCGCTGCGCTCCCAAGCGGCGCACTCTCCAGTGCGCCACCAGGCCGGCCCCCTAATCTATTCTTTAATTACCTAGTAGAAACCTTCATAAAGACAGGATAAAAGCTTGATTCTTTCATTTACCAGTTTTCATGAATAATTAATTGCCTTCCTTTCATCCTCCAAAGTCAACCAGTTTTTTTTTTTTAATACCATTAAAAACTCCTGGATTTAAATGTATTTGATGGCTTTCACAGCATTGAAATTTTTAAACTTATTGAAGCTCAAACTGCCTCAGTTTGACCAGTGAGAGCCTCTTAAGTTGACCGCTGAGTCTTTTTGACATGATGTTAGTGGTTTTTGACAACTTCTTTGCTTTTTGGTATAGAAAGATATTTCAGGTTCACCTTATAAACTTCCTGTTGCAGACTGGAATTTGTCCTTTTTCCAAGAAGTCCTGGTTTCCTTCAGTGGTGAATGATATTTCAAGAACACAATTTGTGCTAGGGATGTGTATTGCGCTAGTCAGTTCCCAGGCCTCGTCAGTGGACAAAAATAGGAAAGAAACACGCATTTTCAGTGTCTGTGTGTGCACGTGTATATCAAACCTCATAAGTTTATACTGATATTGCCAATTCAAATATAGGGTGTCACTTGGTTAGAGTGTGGTGCTGACAACAGGAAGGTCAAGGGTTCAAATTCCCTTGCTGGTTATATATATAGAACGACTCTATTTGCACTCTAACCTCTATTACATCTATATCTCTTTTCTTCTACTCTGAGAATCCTGATTCTCAAAAACAAAACAAAACAAAAAAACAAAAACAAAAATAAAAACAGGAAATAATATAATTAAAATATCTTTACTCATTTGATTTATCCAACAATATACACAAATCAGTCTCAGAATAACAATACTATTACACTAACTTAAATACAATTATTGAAAACAATTAAAACAAACTTTTTTCCCATATGTTTCTACCATTCTCTCCCCATTTTAAGAGGTATGCATTGATAGATCATAGAGCCATAATATACAGAACTGTCTGCCTTTAAAACCTCATATTATATTTGTTCTACACAAGTAAATATACAGTTAATGCTCAATGCCTATCCTTACATCATTGTCTTAATAGACATTTTGGTTTTATGAAGTTCATTCTTTGATAGATACCCCAGTAGCAATCATGGGAACAATATCCAAAGAGTTCTTACATGAAGTTAATAGTGTACTTGTGCTTCTATATTTGGAAGGCGCTTTTGCTTGATATAAAATCCTTGGATCACATTTTATTCCCTTGAGTATCTTAAATACAAAACTCCATTTTCTTCTGGCATAAAGATTTGCTGTTGAGAACTGTGGTTACTAGAGCTGGGAAAGAGGGATGGGGAGAGGGTCAGCAAGAATCTGGTTAATGGACACAAAGAATGATTATGTATTGTAATGATGAACATACTAATTATTCTGATGTGATCTTCATGTATTGTACACAATATTGATAGTCAACTCTGTCCCCCACAAGTATGTATTATCAATTATTTAAAAAAACCCAAGATTTGCTGTTGAAAGATTTGATGATATAATTTTCTTTTCCTTATAAGTAACTTGCTTTTCTCAATCTGTCCAAGAAAATTTTTTTTAATTTCCTTTAAAGTCTAAATTTTATTAGAATATGTCTTAATGTTGGCCATTTGTATTGATATTCTCAGGTAAATGATGTGTTCTTTCAATACAGTTTCGAATCTTCATAATTTTCAGGAAATGTTTCTTCAATACAGTTTTTAGGTATTCCACTTCTTTGCTTTGGTGTCCTTCTGTAGCAACTCCTATTATAATAATGTTGGATCTTCTTTGCTTATTTTCAATATTTATTATTTTCTTTTGAAATCTATTTACTTTTCTATTTTTATTTTTAAAGGTTTTTTTCCCCTTTCCACCCTCCATTTCTCTTCAAGTATCTGTTTTTTTATGTATGTGTTACATTTGATTTAATCTTCGTGTGTGTGTGTGTGTGTGTGTGTGTGTGTGTGTGGCCAGAACAGGAATCCAAACCTTTGACATTAGTGCCACTGCACCACTCTCTAACCAAGTTAGCTAAATGACCAGCCCCCCTTCAAAAATATTTTTTTCTTCCCGCCGCGGGTTCAGATCCTATATAGGGATGACCGGTGCGCTCACAGCGCTCACTGGCTGAGCACAGTGCGGCCGGTCTCAAAAAGGACAAAAATATATATATATATATATTTTTTTTTTTTTCTTTTACTTCTCTTCCATTCTTGAGTCCTGTCACTTCTTTTCTGAGACTTTTAAACTTTAATTTATGTTGTTATTTTATGGCATGTATCGCTTGGAAGATACTCAGCTTACTTTACATTTTATTTGTGGTTACCTATATGCTTGGACAATTTATCAAGTTATTAACATAATTCATTAATTCAACAAATATTTATTGAGCATCTACTGTGTTCAGGCATTGTAGGCTGAAGCTGAGCCTCAATAGTCAATCACCAGATGCATAAAAGAGAAATAAAAACTTATTGTTTTATGTGACTAAAATTTTGTAGTCATTTGTTATGTAACCATAGCTGACTAATGCACCACATTTACAATCATTAAGTCTTCTGTTTACTCTCAACAGAGTACTTTTACACCATGAATTCTTCATTCTTGAAATCCTCATTTTGACCTTGTCAGCTGGGTTTATGTCTTCAGAAAAATTTTAAGAAAGATATATATTCAAGGAATTAAAAGTTTGAAATTTTTTTTGTTTTTTCTTCCACAAATGAATGATATATTTGTGATACAGACAATTTTGAGTCACAAATCTTTCCCCCAATCTTTGCAGTGCAGATGTTGCATCATTACCTTCTGATATTTAGTTTAACAAAAAGTTTTTGCCTGATTTTTTCCCTTTGTAGGGTGTAGGTATTTTTGGTTTTGGGGGGTTTTGTTTGTTTGTTTGTTTGTTTTTAAAAGTGCTTGCAAGACATTTTTTAAATTCTTGAAATAAAGAAAAAATCTCCACCATATTTTTATTGTTTAGTCTCTTTCAATTTGATTCTGCCTTGAATTTAGTGAGCTCTTTCAGCTACAGACTAATGAAAGCTTATGAACACTTTCTATTATATTTTTTCATTATTGCTTCTAGTGTGTGTTTGATTAGTTATCCCAATTACTCAGAGGTTGCTTCCTAGTCCTCTGACTCCTATATTTATTATTTAAATGTCATTGATTTCATCTTTTTTTCTTTTTCCTCTCTATTCTGGGGAGAGAGGTAGTTTTCAATTTTTTTCTTCCATATCAATAATTTTTATAGTTACTTTTTAAAAATTAGGTTTACTGGTTTATAGTTTATAATCCATAAGAACTGCTCTTTTTAATTCTATAGTTTAGTAAGATTTGGCAAATAAATCTAGTCATCACCAAAATCAGTCTACTCAGGGAAAGAACAGTGAGACAAGCAGAAGACCACAGACTGAACTCAGGAAAATGACCATATTTAGGGTCATAAGGAAGAAAAAATTAGAATACAGGTTTTCAGCCCCAACTCCTGCTATCATTCTAGAAGATTTCAGGGTCCATATAGAGAGTCCTTCCCACACAATTCTCTCACTTTCTTTCTGCCTGTTATGGGTTTAATTGTTTTCCCTCCAAAATTTATGTTGAAGTCCTAACCCACAGTATTTCAGAATGTGACCCTATTTGGAGATAGAGTGTTTATGTAGGTAATTAAATTAAAATGAGGTCGTTTAGCCTGGAGCCTAATCCAATATGAGTTGCTTCCTTATAAGAAGAGGAAATTTGGACACAGATATATTCATAGGTAAGACAATGTGAAGCCACAAGAAGGAGATGGCCAGCTATAAGCCAAGAAAAGAGGCCTGGAAGATCCTTTCCTCACGACCCTCGGAAGAAACTAACTTTTCTAATACCTTGATATTGAACTTCTAGCCTCTAAAACCGTAAGAAAATTAATTTATGTTGTGTATGCTATCCAGTCTGTGTTACTTTGTTATGGCATCCCTAGCAAACTTCTGCCCTACCTTCAAGGAAAACCCCAGTCATGGATCATTCCAGTTCTCCCAAGTCAATGAATATTGCAGAACAGTCTCACCCTTAGAACTTGGCAAGCAGTCCCTCTCCTGGACCTAGTGCTTTAATGGGCTCAAAATGATTCTTTCCAGCTATGCTCCACCCCAAAGGAATCTATGGGGTAAAAAAGACATGTTCACTCAGCACCTGTGCCTTCACTCTTAGACAGTCCTTTGAGTACCTGGTCCCTGAAATTCTCTGCTTGCACAGCCCCCAGAAGCCTAACAATGACTTTTTTTTTCTTCCCAGGTCCTTCCTACTGAGAGCCAACAGTATTTCCAGTATCTATATCCCTAGGCCAAACATGTAGCTAAAAGGCCCTTAGGCCCAAGAGGTGAGCAAGGGGCAGAGTAGCTGTGTCAAATAAAATACAGGATACCTTGTTAAATTTGAGTTTCGGATAAACAACAAATAATGCTTCAGTAAAAATAAATTCCAAATATTGCATCAGACATACTTACACTAAAAAAAGAATTCACTGTCTATCTAAAATTTAAAGTTAACTGAGCATCCTTTCTTTTACAAATACAGCAACCCTAGTTGGTGTCAGAGTTGGACATTTGAGCTAGGTGTCCATACACATGAGCACAGGCCCTAACAATATCAAATTGAGCAGGAGAAGGTGACACTGGGAAGGCACGATACATGGGCCAAACAATTCTCTTTGAATCACTGACATTTTGACACAGTAGAAATTCCAAGTTCAACTTGGCTTACCTGGTCATTTTTGAAATAAGAGGAACATATTTTACTTTTACATTATGTTAGCTGTATTTATAATGTTTAAATATTTAGACATATGGCATGTGGGTCTCCATTTTCACTCTTGCCCCAGCTGTACAAATGTCAAACGGTGGTAGTGTTGCAGAAAAACACCCTTAGACATCAATATAATTGTTAATCACATTTAAAGAATGAGGAAACTAAGGCTTAGAGATGTTATACAAATCGCCCAGTCATTCAGCTAGTACAGTCCATTTTCAATCTCAGGTCTCTTTGATTATAAAGCAAATAGTTTTCATCACCAAAAATAACTTACTATTTATAAGAAAATATATTCTTTGATCATATCATTTAACATACATGCATGAAGTTGATCCATTTCATGGGATATCAAGATAGGTATAACGGAAATCCCGATTATGCAGGCTGTGACCTTAAACTTTATGAATACATACATTTGATTTTATAAGTGTGCCCATATTTGATAAAACTGTGGGTTCGTGTTATAATTATACAATTCACAACAAAGATTTATAAAACAGAATGCCAATTTAAGTTTACAATGGCCCGTGTATACGGCAGGATAATTATTTGTAGAAATTCCTTTTTAAAGGATATGCCAACCAGGAGATCAAATTACAACTCAGAAAATTGCCTTTCTAGTCTCATGTTGGAACAAAGAGAGTAAATATTGTTTAGGTATCCCATCAAGATAGGTGTTCCATTAAGATAGGTGAATTAATTGTCACATTCCACTGTAAGAATAATCCCATCAACAGTGAGAAGGCAGTTCAAGTGCTCTTAAATTCAACATCCCTGGGTTTTTTTTACCCCTAATTAACTACTTAACATTGCAGGCCTCAGTTTCCATATTTTGTAAAAACAGATTTTGTAAGGATTGAGATTATACACTTAAAACATTTAGCACAATATCATTATTATGCTGTTTACATTATATATTAAACATATTTGATAATATATAAAATATATATTAATTATATTATGATGTTATTTACTGTCATCGTTCTATTTGACGACTCTCTAGCGAACCTGGAGACACAGAACAAAAGTGCCGAATAATCCCACCGTTAGAACCAGGCAAGGAGGCGGTACGAATTACCAAGACAACAGCGCGCGCCTAGACATTTTTCCGCTCGCGTCTCTTGGGAAGAAAAAAGCACGGGTTGCGTGTTGCGTCATCACTACGCGCTCGGTAGGTTTCTCCGTGCCGTTTGGTAGGTCCCCGCCCGGCTACCGTCGACCCACTCCAGGAATTATTTTTTTCTTTTCAACCTTTGTTACATTGCACTGAGGCTACAAGGCCGTAAGTACTTATGGAAGAGAGTGAGTGAGCGAGCGAGCGAGCGTTAAAAAAGATGCTCAGGCTTTCTCTCCACCTTTGAACCATCCTGTGCGTTCTTAATCCTGTCAGCTTCCTCTCAGCTGGGATCGCGCCGCGTCAACTTCCGGGCGGGTGCCCGCCAGCACGGCCTCCGCCGCTCCCCTTCTTTGGCCCCTTTGTGTCCCCGCAGTGTCGTGGCGCGGGCCCTGGAAGGCCCTTTGTCGAGGCAGGGGGCACCGTAGTGCAGGGAGCCTCTCTCTGTGGGTGGGCGCGCGGCCCGCTGGGGGGTTAGGTTGGGGAACGTGCCTGAGCGTGCTGGGGTAAGAGGAGGTTGCACGAGGGTCAGCTCGTGGTTTCAGTAAGGAGGGTAGGGGGGAGATACGGACGAAGGGGAGTGAAAAGCAATAGAACTTTTAAAATACACTCCTGTCCGCCTTCTGATCGGTGTGGCCTAACAATGAAGCGTAGCCATAAAGGTCCTGAGGCACTGGCACGTTTGCGGGCCCTTTATTGCCTTGGAAATTAACTATGTTATGGCTTTGTATTTTATGTTGTTTTCATAGCCTTTTTCCCTCCTTTTATTATTTCCCCTGCAGATAGTTCATTTATATCCCCCTACCCCCCGGGGTGGTGGTTTCTACACCAATATGAATCTTTTCAATCTGGACCGTTTTCGCTTTGAGAAAAGGAATAAGATTGAGGAAGCGCCCGAAGCAACCCCTCAACCCTCCCAGCCTGGCCCTTCTTCGCCAATTTCTCTTAGTGCTGAAGAGGAGAATGCTGAAGGAGAAGTTAGCAGGGCAAACACCCCTGATTCAGATATAACTGAAAAAACAGGTGAGTTACAATGTTGCAATTTGATGTGGCATCAAAGAATATTTTTAAAAGATGAAAGGCAGAAGGTATTCTAATTTTTATTCTTGATGCATTGTCCTCCAGTGTGCCCTTTTAAATACAGCTTTGGGACTGTCAATAGGTACTATGTCCATTCAGAGTGTTGCTTCACTTTTATATAGAGTTCTTGGAAAATGGCACATTGATGGAAGTTGAATCTGAATTTAAGTCATCCTTAGGTCAGAATGGTTGCTACTGGAAGAGAAATGTAGCTGATTCAGTCTCATGATAGGCTTTGAGTCTGTTATTTGGCCAAACGTTTTCATTCATTCCAGTATTCCTTCAAAAAATATCACCTACTGTGAGGCTAGACATTGATCAAGGTGAAGACAATCCCTATGCACATTCAGATATTGCCTCCATTTGACTGTCTGGATATCCCCAGAATGCAGATGCATAATTGGTATTATTTATAGTGAATGAACCATTTTTACCCATATCAGCAGATTATCACAGATAATAGGATTTGAGAATAAATTATAAATTTATATTTTTGTTCTATGCTGTGTTCGTTGAACAATTAACAATTAGAGGAATATATTTGAGCTCTACGTTTTAGGCATAGTAGAGCTAAGAGCTTCACATTCTGTCATTTAATTTGCACAATAATTCTACAAGACAGGTATTATTATCAACATTTTGCAGAAATGAGACCCAGAGAAGATAATTTGTTAGGATCTTGGTAGAGTCCAAACTCAACTCGAAGCAGTCTGCTTCCTGAACACAAACTCTTAATCATTATTTTGTATGGTTTCTTATGAAAGGTGAAAGGAATGTTATAAGTTTTATTTTAATATTTCTTTCAGTAAGAACTTTTTTTATGCAAAACTCAGTATCTCACAAGCAGCTTTTAAATTAATGTGGCCCGAAAGCTTGTATGTATCACCCTTGGTATCTTTTTCTGCCATGCTTCTATTTAAATGTGACAATGATGGTAGATTCCCTAGAAGTTATCATTAGAGTAACATTTTTAAATACTTCAATATAATTGGAACTTGGTGGAATGATTTGGTAGATTGGATTAAGAGGTAGTTAGGAGTCTTCGGATTTGATTTGTCTTAGTTTTGAACTTGTCTAAATGCAAAAGGGAACAAATGAAGGATTTTAAGTCCAGGGGTGACATTCCTGTGTTCATTCTTTCAATAGATACTTGATTTGCATAACAAATGCTGTGGTTAATGTCTGAACACCCAGGTACTTTAATGTTTTTCCAGTGAATATATTCATCTGTTTCTTATGTGGTTAGACAAGGAAGGTCAAGGTGTAGGCATGGGATTTTGAGTACTTAGATTAAATAATTCACTTAAAATTGGGGATCCACAATTTTTTCACTTCTAAAAGCACTTTGTAAACTGGATTTCAATGTAATGTTTTGTTTATCAGTATTGGTAATGTGAAATTCTTAATTACCTTTTCAAATCAGATGTTTTTTTCCTTTACTTTTTTTTCTTTCTAAGGACACTCCACTCCTTTTCTGTTTATTGGGACTTCTTTTTATACATAAGCTCCTCTTAGAAACTGAGATTGCTTCAGTAATCACATGGTCAGTCTTGAGAAATATGAAAATTAAGTTTGTTCTAGGAATGGTGAGAACGCATTCTAGTAGGAATGGCATGCTTTGCTTTAAAAAATTATTTTTGTTAATGGTTCTGTGAATTTTGGAGAATTTTGAAAACCAAGGCCGATAACTTTAGACTTTATAGGTACTAGGAATCCGTTAAAGACTTCATAGATAGAATGATAAAATGAAAGTTCTTTTATAAAAAAAAAGTCAGTCTAGCAGTATAGAGTACTGTACATTGACAGAGGGTAAGGTTTGTAGGGAGAGAAGTCATTTCGGACGCTCTTATAATCTGAGCTTAATGATGATAGTAAAAATGGAGAAGAAAGATGTGAGAGATTTTCAGACTAATCTGGGTGGGAATGAGATAAGATGAATGTTAAGACTTTTAGTTTAAGTAACTGAAAAAATAAATGATTAGTACTGTACATCAGAATAGGTAGGAAGTACCTATTATAAGCTATTGGGCATGCCTTTAAGAATTCAAATAAGAAACCAAGGCCCTGCCCCCAGCTCCTAAAGCAACTTGGGGAGTAGGGAAGGATGCTAAATTGAGTGTTGGACCTGTGAAGAGGATGAGATGGTCAGGACTGGAGATGGAGATTGACAAATCATCAGTAGGATAAGAGTATTGACCTTACTACTTTTATCATCATATGGTAACATTTCATACTGCCATTATGGGATAATACTATATTAGTTTATTTACAGTAGAGTGTTAGGGTCAAAGTCAGGTTATAGGACAGAAATTGTATATAGTCAAAATTTCCTGTAATCACTCGTTTTCAACGAATGCTGTTATTTTACCTGATGTGAGTTAAGACTTTATTTCCTGCCACTCTCCTTGAATTACTTTGCCACAGCCACATTGTTTCTTGAATATGCCAAGCAAGATCCCATCCCATCTTTGCTTCTTCCAATTTGCTCTTCCTTTTACCTGGAACACCTTCCTGCTGATATTTGCATATAACCGAGCTCTTTCATTTCATTAGGTCTTAGTGAAATGTCACCTTTTTGTTTAGAAGGCCTTCCCTGATCACTCTTTTTGAAATAGCAGCCCCTCTTCTCTCCCCCATCCCCCAGCTTTACTGTATTTTTCTTCATAGTATTTATCATTATCTGTCATTATATTATATATTTGTGTCTCCCTTGTTAGAATGTAAGATCCATGAAAGCAGCATCCTTATCTGTCTTCTTCATCTGTTTATCTCCATTGCTCAGAACAGTGACTGGAATGTAATAGGCCCTCAATAAATGTGTTGAAGTAAGGATTATTGCATGATGAGTGGGTGATGTTAATACTTTATATGTATTTTTTAATATCCTTCAACCTTTTTATAACCTTGAAACAGTTCCCTAGCCATCAGGCACTCGTTAGCCATGGATACTTGAATGTACTTTTGGTATAGCACAGGCTCCCTAATGCCCATCTAAATTCACATTAGCTTTTGGATTTGAGGGAATACGCTTAACTTGTGCCCCCGATTTATTTTACTTTCACAGTGCTCAGTATTATCAATGATTGTTATTTACCCATTATTTCTCTTTTTTCTTTGACTTTGGGTGCACAGAGTGTTTGGAGAGATTAGGATAATGGCAGATGAGTGAGAGAGGAGAGAGCCTACAATGCCTTATGCATTTAAAATAATAGGAATAAAAGAGGATCCTCAAGGAGCATCAGGAGGAAAGGACACGTAGATATGTAGTTAAAATAGTGTGATGTAATAAATCCTATAATAAGGGAAAATATTAAGCAAAGTAGGGTCACAATCTGTGACTCACAAATGATTAAATTATCCATTCTTCCTGGGGAGGATTATGAAAAGTCAGAGAGATAACCTTTGAAGTGGACTCTAAACAATGAAGTTATTGTTTATTGGTTGAACAAATCATGAAAGGGTTGAAAATACATGTTGCCTTGAAGAATCTGTGGTATGTGTATGGAGGGTGGGGAGAGGAGGATTATCTATGGAGGAGGAAGTTTTGACAATATAGATAAAGCCAAAAGAAATTTAAACTGCTGGATTGAGAAGGGCCTTTATATGCTATGCCAGGGAGAATGGATCTTATTTGGTACTGTACCAAATGTAGGGAAATGACAGAGGAAGCAGTTTAGGGGAATTTTTTTTTTTTTTTTTTTTTTTTTTTTTTTTTTTTTTTTTTTTCCAAAATTAGGGGAAAGAAAAAGGAAGGAGTTTTGGGGGAATTTTTTTTTTTTTTTGTTTTTTTCCAAAATTAGGGGAAAGAAAAAGGAAGGAGTTTTGGGGGAATTTTTTTTTTTTTTTGTTTTTTTCCAAAATTAGGGGAAAGAAAAAGGAAGGAGTTTTGGGGGAATTTTTTTTTTTTTTTGTTTTTTTCCGGGTCCCGCAACGGATCCCAACCCTCAGTGTTGCCCCCGTACCGGACCGGGGACCGGCAACAGGACTGCAACCCTCGGTGTTGCTCCCGCGCCTCGCTCAGCCAGTGAGCGGGAACCGGTCTGTATGTGGGATCCGAACCCTCGGGCGGGAGCGCCGCCGCGCTTCCCAAGCAGCGCACTTATCCAGTGTGCCACCGGGCCGGCCCCCAGTTTAGGGGAATTTTATATGGCCCATACTTAATGGTATTTGGTGATCAGTTAGTTGAATACGGAGGATTTAGAGGAAATGCATATGTTCCTTTTTTGGTCAGCTGGGTGATTGCCACTATCAACTGAATTAGGAGGTAGGTATAGGAGAAAGGTGCTAAACATGTTGAGTTTGCATTACCTATCATATTTCAGTAGCAAGGTAGTAGATGATTGAACATTAGAGCTAGAAGCTCAAAGAGTGGTCTGAACCTGAGAAATCAACTTGGGAGTCATCACTGTGTTAGTTAGCAAAAAATGTCCTAAGCAGGATGTACAGTAAGAAACATCAACATGTGATGATTGACAAAGGCGGGGTAAACAGTGAGAGATATAGAGGATGACTAGAATAGTCATAGAAAATGATAGTATCCTGGAAGCCAAAGAAAGAAGAGTTTTCAGCTTGGTAGGTAGTGATCAATATCAAGTGCTGTAGAGAAGTCAAGTTAGATGAGACTCATCAAAGACCAGTTTCCTTGGAAATTAAAAGTTACTATTAACCTTTAACAGTTTCAGTAGAATGGTTAGAAGATGGGGAGAACATTCTTTCAAGAAGGGAAAAAGAGAAAACAGCTTGATAGGGAGGCCATATCAAGAAAAGATATTTCAGGTTTGTTCAAAATTGAGCATGTTTGATATCCAAGGAAAAGAAGCTAGTGGAGAGGGAAAGGATGAAGGGAGGGAGGTATCTGAAGAGAGGCATGAAGGGAATGGGAACTGAAGCACAGTTATACTGTTTAACTGTGCAAAGGAATAGAGACACACTTTACCTGGGGGGGAAATATTGAAGGAGATAAAAATAGATGGGTTCATAGATCATTTTGACGTAGGAATAGAGGAAAGTTCTAGTGTATGCTTGATGAATTTATTTCTTGGTGATATAGATTCAGTCCTCTGAAGTGGTTGCCACTTCAAGGTGGTTGTCATGTTGAAATAAGTTGTTAATAAGCGAGACATTTTAAGAATTATACCAGTTATCAAAAAGAATTCCAGACAGCATTGCTCTGCCACATACAGATTGCATGATCTTGGGTAAGAAATCACTTTTTTGGATTTCACTTTTTGTCTCCCTTGCCTAGAAGTTCTCTGCTGTCCTTGTCAACAGTAAAATGGATATGATCCTTTGAATGATGAAGCTATATGTATCATTTTAGATTCACAGTTCTGTAACCATTGGGCGATACTCAGTGTTTTTAAGTGTGTGTGGCCAAAATGTGAATCATCACAGTATCTGTAGATAGTCATTCTGGTTTCTTAATGTCTACTAATGTTAGTTGAAAAGCAGTGCTTAGTAACAGGGTTAGTGCTGAATTGTCTGATAGTAAGTATAATAAGTACTCATAAGTAAAAATCTTAAGTGCATTTAAATGTACATCTTTTGTCTGTGTTTTCCTAAACTACATTTTTTACTTGCCATGCTTAGCTATTATTTTCTTCATAACAAAATGTTACATAAAAAGTTAAACAATACAGCATTGTATAATGCAGAATCTTCCTTGATCCTTGTTTAGTTTTCATGTTTATTTTTCTAGATATTTTTTCTCTGTGTATATAGTCCAGGTTTTTATTTTGATTTTTAAATAAAAATAGCATTGTATTACATACGTATTAAAATGTAACTTACTGTTAATTAAAAAGATTGTCTTAATGCTTTCCGTCTCAGTCCATATACAAATACTATACCTCAAATTTTTTAAGTGACTACAGAATGACTTAGAGATGTATTATAATTCATATAGTTTCCTGTTAATGGTCATTAGTTGTTTTGGGCTTTTTCTTCAGTTTTTTCTTGTATCAAAAGAATGCTATAGTGACCATTCTTTTACATAGATATTTTTGTATGTGTATAATCTGTGGAAAAATTCCTGAAAATGGAATTGTCAGATTAAAGAGACTATAAGTATTATTTTAGTTATTGTCAAATCACCCTACACAAAAGTTTTACTACTTTGCACCAGACAACAGCTTGGTTTTCTGATATCTGCTTTTTCATACCTGGGTAAGATATCGCAAAACCTTTTTAATCTTTAACAGGCTAATAGGCAAAAGTATCTTATTGTTGCTTTATTTATTTATTTTTTTCCAATGTGGGACCTGCCAGCAGCCTACAGGCACAGAGACTAGGCAGTGGTTTGGGACCACAGTTTGCTCTGGTGTGGGGCAGTATGAGATGTTGCTTTATTTTTTTTCTTTATTTTTAAGGTTAAGTATGTTTTCATATATGCATTAGCCATTTGGTTTTTCTGTGTTCCTTTATGTTTTTCTCTTTTTCTGGTAAATGTCTCTTTTCTGATAAATAACTTGTAAGTTTTTGTTTATTTATTTTAATTCCATGTCTTTGTCCATTAGGGCTGCTATAACAAACTGCCATAGACTGGGTAGCTTATAAACAACAGAAATTTACTTCTCATAGTTCTGGAAGTTGGAAAGTCCAAAATCAAGGTACCAACAGATTTGGTGTCTAATGATCTTTTCACTGTATCCTCACATGGCCATATGGGTGAGGGGTCTTGGCCTTTTTTATAAGGGCACTAATGCCATCACCTTTGGGGTTAGGATTTAAATTGTGGTCAAATATACATGAGATAAAATTTATCATCTTAACCATTTTTAAGTGTACAGTTTAGTAGGGTTCAGTACATTCAGTTCAGTACATTCACATTTTAGTGCAACCAATGCTGAGAACTCTTTTCATCATGCAAAACTAAAACTCTATACCTATCGTATGTCTGTTCCCCTTTGCCTGCTCCCCCTAGTCCCTGGCAACCAGCCTTGTACTTTCTGTCAAATAGAACTTCACTGTTCTAGTTACCTTAAAAAAGTGGAATCATACACTATCCTTTTGACTGGCTTATTTCACTTAGCATAATGTCCTCAGGGTTCATCCATGTTGTAGCATATATCAGAATTTCCTTCCCTTTTAAGGCAGAATAATATTCCATTATATGTAAATACCACATTTTGTTTATCCATTCATTCATCAATGGACACTAAGCTTGCTTCTATCTCTTGGCTATTGTGAATAGTGCTGCTCAGAACATCAATGTACAAATCTTTTCCAGATTCTGCTTATCAGTTCTTTTGGTTATATACTAAGAGTAGAATTGCTGATAATATGATAATTCTATTTTTAATTTTTTGAGGAAATTCCATACTGTTTTATATAGCAGCTGCACCATTTTACATTCCTATCAATAGAGCATAGGATTCCAATTTCCTCGCCAACACAGGGTTTTTTTGTTTGTTTGTTTGTTTGTTTTGGTTTTTTTTTTTTTCAGCTGGCCAGTATGGAGATCCAAATGTTTTCTGTGTTTTTGATAATAGCCAACCTAATGGGTGTGAGATGGTATCTCGTGGGTTTTATGAGGGTTTTTTTGGTTATTTTTTCTTTTTTGGCCAGTACGGGGATAGATCCCTGGACGTTGGTGTTAACAGCAGAATGCTCTAACCAACTGAGCTAACCGGCCAGCCCCTTATGTTGATTTTTAACTTTAAACTTCATCTGAAATTTATTTCTTTATAAGTACTAAAGAAATAGTGATACGTTTTTCTTTTTTGCATTCACCAGTCACATTACTGACCTGTCAGTTGTCCCAGAACCATTTATTGAAAAGTCCTTTTTCTTTTTTTTTTTTTTAAAAGATGACCGGTAAGGGGATCTTAACCCTCGACTTGGTGTTGTCAGCACCACGCTCAGCCAGTGAGCGAACCGGCCATCCCTATATGGGATCCGAACCCGTGGCCTTGGTGTTATCAGCACCGCACTCTACCGAGTGAGCCACAGGCCGGCCCCGAAAAGTCCTTTTTCTTACGTTAATCTGTCATCATTATAGTCTAAATTCCCATGGGAATTTAGGTTGGTGGTATGGCTGAAAGTCCCAGCCCTCTAATCATGCCTTGATCTTTTCGGCGACCATTCCCCCATCTAGAAACTATCTATGGGTCCCCAGCCAGGTCATCTAATTAACATGCAGAAGACACTCTTATCGCTTTAGATATTCCAAGGATTTTAGGAGCTGTATGCCAGGAAATAAGGATGAAGACCAAATATATATTTCACAGTATCACAAATGTTGATAAACCAAGTGTAGGAATCACGGTTTTATAAAACGCTCTGTGAAAACAGGGTAATTCTAGTCTGTCATTATTTTACACTCTTGGTTTTTTCAACACCTTTTTTTTTTTTAGTCAAAGTCTTCAAAACTGATCAAACCATTTATTTTTATTTTTTGTCAGCTGTCCAGTACAAGAATCAAAACCCTTGACCCTGGTATTATCAGCACTGCACTTTCAACAAGTGAGCTAACCAGCCAGCCCAATGCCATTTATTTTTAAAGTTATTTCTAGTATGATATAATTTCTGGATCTTTCACTGTTCTGATTGTGGTTGTTTCTTTAGTACTTAGTTACACATAGTATTCTTGATGTCTCAGCTGAACATGCTAAGAAAATACCTTAGACTGGGTAATTTGTAAACAACAGAAATTTATTGCTCACATTTCTGGAGGCTGGGAAGTCCAAGATCAAGGTGCCAGCAGATTCAGTATTTTGTGATGGCCTGTTCCTCACAGGTAGTTCCTTCTATGTGTCCTCAAATGGTGGAAGGGGAGAACAAGCATCATTGGACCTCTTTTATAAGGGCACTAATCCCATTCATGAGGGTAGAGCCCTCATAACCTAATCACCTCCAAAAGGCCCCACCTCTTAATAACACATTGAAGATTATGCTTCAATATGAATTTTGGGGGGACATGAACATACAGACCATACTATCTGATATGACATGAACATACACAATACAGTGAGACTAACATTTTCTATAATATGAATAGTGCTTTTATTTTTTTAAATGCAGCCCTAGACTATATTCCTGCAGTCAAGCATTGCTTAACTACAGGGATACCTTCTGAGAAATGAAGATATGTTGTTAGAAATGCATCATTAGGCACTTTCATCATTTTGAGAACATCATAGAGTGAACTTACACAAACCTAGATAATATAGTCCACTGTAGACCTAGGCTATATACCCACTGCAATATATTCGGTCCATCATTGACCTTTGATGCATCTTTGTGCGCACATGACTGTATATTTGTATCTTTTGGGCCATTAATCTGTTTCTATAATATTAGTTTACTAGATTATTTTAGTTGTTGTAGTATTATAATATATATGGTATATCCTAAATTTTAATGTGTTTTTGTTCTTTTTTCTCCTCTTTGACCTGAAAGTTGGTTAGAAGTGGTTTCTGTGGAGTTTTTTTCCCCCTTTTTTAAAATTTCCAAGTGGAAGAAATTTTGATTGCATGTTTTTATTAATATTTACTTCTCATTTCATTGTTTTGTGACCAGAAAATGTGGTCTGTAGTATTTCTGCCTTGGGGTATTTGCTGAGATTTTCTTTGTGACCTAATTTAAATTAATTTCTGTATAAATTCCAAGGGTGCTTGAAAAGAAGATATAATCTAAGGATAGATTTAATTGTACGCTAAATAATAGATGTGTTTTATTATTATTTTTCAAACTGTGGATTACAAACATTTATTGTGTCATAAATAAATTTTGGGGGTCCCGACTAAATATACACTATATAGCTATAATTATTTATTTATTTATTTATTTATTGACCCGTAAGAGGATCACAACCCTCAGCACGGTGTGGTCCGCACCATGCTCAGCCAGTGAGCGCACCAGCCATCCCAATATAGGATCCGAACCCATGGCCTCAGCGCTCCCAATGCCATACTCTCCCGAGTGAGCCACGGGGCTGGCCCTAGCTATAATTTTTAATGAAATAGAATAAATAGAAAATTATCAAAAGTTATCACTTATAGTAAGAGCTTCTGAAACTTTTGTTTCAGTTATACCTGTCTAACAATTTGTGTGTTTAGGGTCATAATCTAAAATTTGTCTCTTATAGTGGGTCCCAATCAAAAACATTTGTAAAAATGTTCTACATCTTATTTATTTTTGTGCTCTTTGCCTTATTAAGAGCTGAGAGAAGAGAGTTAAAACTTCATATTTGTCTCTGTTGACTCTTTGCCATATATATCCTGTAGTGTGAATGCATTTTATTATTACTGTACAGTTGAGATATGTCAGTTCTGTTTTTAGGAATAAAAACATACATAAAATTGCTGTTGTTAAAAAGTACCTCTCAAAAGTTTAATGCTTTGTCTTGTCCCATATTAATAACATGACTTTCTTTTTCTTTACATTTTTAAAATTTAAGTCTTTACCCTTTCTTTTGGCTTAAACCTGAAATGTTCGTTCCTTTTTTGTCGGCAGCTGGTGGGTATGAGGATCTGAACCCATGATCTTGGTGTTCTCAGCATCATGTTCTACCAAGTGAGCTAACCGGCCAGGCTTCTTCTCATTTCATCTTGTATTTAGTGTGTTCTTTCTTTCTGGGGGGCCATTGGTTAGTATGGCAATCCAAACCCTTGACCTTGCTATTATCAACACAGAGCTCTAACCAACTAAATTAACTGTCAGCCTCTTTACTAGAGCTTTCATCAGAGAGAGAGTTTGATTTATCTTTTTTAAGAAGCTAAAAGTATTTCCCTGTCTACTGTGACATTCAAATTAAGGCTGTCCAGATTTTACAATATACCTTTTTGGTAATAACCCTTTTAAAAGGACAAATATATGATGTGTTTTAGTTGGTATCTAGAGGAAATACCTTGAAAATCAGTTGCCATGCTAGATTGAACAGTATAGAGCAATATGTGATTAAAATACCAAAAAGTGCAGGCTTTAGTAAGTCTGCAGGATAGGTGTAAAGGTCTGTGTGTTTTTATTTTACTTGGTGAGATTGCCTTTATTTATGTATTATCAAATTGATTTAAACTTTTTCTGTGAATTCATAATCTCCCAGCAGTGTTTTTGTTTTTGTGTAAGTGTTGATTTTGGACCACTTGAACAGCAAAATCATTGTAGGCTTGAATGTTTATTTTGTTTCATGGTAAACTTAGATATGAGAATAGGTACAAAGGTACTGGAAAAACTTGGGATATAAAATTGTCTCTTGTGTATACCACTAATGGGAAATATCATTTGGAATTACTTCTTGGAGACTTGGAGTCTTCTTGCATATGGTAATGAGAAAATATCATCTTCTGTCTTTAAAACAAGATAGCTTTTTTAATTGCTTGTATATGGAAGGACAGGCTGTTTTCCCTCATGTTCATTTTGCATTTTGCTTATTCCTCTCTCCTGGCACAAATTATGTCTCATAACATAGTTATTTGCATACATGGCTACTTGGCTCCTATTAGTTTCTTTAGAACAAGGTGAACCATAGCTTGCCTTTTATTTCTTTATATCCCCCACCTCCTGGAACAGAACCTTAAACACAAAAGGCAATCAGCATATGTCAGAATTGAGTAGTGGCAGATGTCTTTTCTTCATAATTGTTTCTGCTTTTCCCTGTTCTTTCCTCCATTTTTGTGTTTTTCTTTTTTGCTTCCTGTCTCCTTTATGATGCTGCTTAAAAGCACTTCTTAGGTTTGGTTCAAAAAGAATCATTGCATCAAGAATGTCTTTTTAGCCATTGGCTCTTAGCTGTTTTTGCTGTTGCTTATTTCTAAAAATAGTCTGGATGAACAAATCTAAGTGTTCAGCACTATTCTAATTCTAGATTATTGACTATATTGGAAAGTTTATATTTCATAAATAAACTTGTATGGCGCCCATCAGTTTTCAGAGAGTGGTCTGTGAACCTTTGGAGGGGGGGTCCCTCAGAGTCTCTCAGGGTGTCCATAAGGTCAAAACTATTGTCATAATTATATTGACATTACTCTCCTTTTCTCTATTGATATTTGCTCTGATGGTGCAAAAGCAATGGTAGAATGAATTAAGCATGAATTAAGGCGATGCTCCAAACTGTTCTCAAAGTCATTGTATTCTTAAAATTTTGTAAATGCCAGTTTCACTTAAAAAGTCCTTGATGAAGCAAAACAAATTATTCTTTTTATTAAATTTCAACTTATGAGATGTCTTTTTAAATGTGAAGTACCCTTTGTATACCACAGTACAACAATTATCTCAAGGGGAAGCATTTGAGCAATTGCTTTGAGTTAGCTAGTCATTTTTTTCATACAACACCATTTTTACTTTAAAGAATGACTGGTAAACTGTGGTTATAGAGACTTAGGTATTTGGCAGATATTTTCTCAAAAATGAACAAAGTGGGGCCAGCCTGGTGGCGCACTCGGTAGAGTGTGGCACTTGGGAGCGTGGTGGCGCTCCCGCTGAGGGTTCGGATCCCATATAGAGACCGGTCCGCTCACTGGTTGAGCACGGTGTGGGCGCGACACCGAGGGTTGCGATCCCGTTACTGGTCACGAAAAAAAAAAAAAATGAACAAAGTGATATCAAAGAACGCTACACGGTATTTATTGCCAGTGATAAAATTCCAGTTTTCAAAGGCAAGTTTGAATTTTGGAAAACTAGCATCCACAGCTGTGAATTTGATAGCTTTCAGATACTTAGACATTTCTAATGAGATCAGTGGTGATATTAACAAATGTAATTTTTTGGATGTAACATCATGAAATGGGTCAACATTTGGAAGATGGCATTACTCTTCTGGAAGTGTTACAGAATAATGCATGAGTTAAAGGTCCATTAAAGTGTAAGATAGACCAGTGCGTTTCAGTGTAACAGAATGCAAAATGTTTTTTCATGCAGTTTCAGATTCCACATTGCAACTAACCTTTAAGAAATTACTTACTGCCTGTCAAGTTTTGGTTTAGTATTAAATAATAATATCTACAGTAATCTAAAATGACTATGAAAATACTCCTCCCTTCTCCATCTACATAACTGTAGCATGATTTTTTCCATAAATCTAGACGAAAACAATATACTGAAATAAATTAAATGCAGAAACAGATATGAGAATCCCCCTATCTTCTATTAAATCAGAGATTTTCAAAAATGTAAAACAATGCCACTCTTCTCAGAAAATTATTTGGGAGGATATAGTTTTCATAAATATATGTTATTTACATTAATAGATAAAGAATTTGGTTTTTTTAATAAATATTTAAACATTTTGCTTTCTAATATGGTAAGTATCGTGGATATCACCAACATAAGCAAACACTCTTTGGGGCCCTCAATTTTTAAGAGTAAGAAGGGGTCCTGAGTTTGAGATATTGTGTCATAACTTTTCCCTGACCCCATATTATACTAACCATTTTCTTTGTTAATTACTTGCCCATTGGGCTGTGAGGATGCCATTTAGTTCAGTACAGAATACATGTTTAATGTATATTGCATATCTGGTGAAAGCTCTTTTATGTATTTGAGTACATGCTGGGGAGTAAGCCAAAGTTTATTCTTTATCCTTTACTCTTTTTCTGTTCTGTTAACTAAGCACATTAATGGTTAATTTTTAAAATTGGCATGTCTTATCCATGTGTTTTGTACTACACTCTGTATAAAATAAGGGGAGAAAAGGTGACTATAGAATCATATTCAGGAAATTCTAATTTTCCTAATCTTCACTAATAAAATTTTTAGACTTCCATGTACTGGCCAGCCACTGGGAAAAATAACAATAATAATAATAATAATAATAATAATAATAATAATAATAATAATACAAATTTTAGACCTTCAACAGCTAAGCATTTAAATGTCTAGTTTTCGAAAGATTATTATTCATTTTGAATAAGGAGGCTTTTTAAAGAAAATTGTACAATTTAAATCATTTTTCTATAGGCCCTGAAGTATCAGAAAGTAAGACATTTTTATTAAAGTATTCAGCTGATAATGCATTTAGCTTTAGGTCAAATTTTTGATACAGTAAAGATGTAAATTTTTAGTTTTATGTATGTATGATTTGTGATACATCAGGAACACTTTGCAAAATCAGAGTCCGTGTACCCTTGTGTTTATTTTATAGGAGTTGGACTGTAATTACTTCACGTAACTATCAGAATTTTTAGTTGTCTTCATATTTATGGCAGTTAACATAGCTGTGATAATTCCAATACAGTTCGTCACCCAGGCTGCACTCAATGTTTATAAAACTGTTCTTTTGGGGAAAATATGATTTGCTTTTCAGTGTTGTTGCTAGGACTGCATTGTAGGAAGTAAAGAAATATTCGTGTTCTGGTGCCCTCCAGAGCAAATAGTAGTTAGGTAGTACTTGGTTAATGTTATTAACAAATATGGCATGTGAACCTCATAATAATGATTACGATATTTTTGTGACCCTCTGTGGGAGAGGCTCAGACTCAGATTTCAGATCTGCTACTTCTTCCTTTATGACTTCAGGCAGGTTACTTTTTCTCTCTAAACTTTGATTTATCTCTAAAATGGTGATATATTATGTATCCCTTGGAGCTGTGATGAGAACTAAATGTTTATTATACTTGAGGATTTGATAATGACCTAGAAAGTAGTTAATGGCAGCTATTTTTGCCTTTCAACTAAATATTTATCTGGTTATTGCTTTTTAAAATTAATTAACTCACTAGACCAGTGCACTATTTTTACTTTATTATGAATTCCTTAAATCTGATCTCTTCCTCCTAGAATATATAAAAGAAAAAGGTGGCTTTATTGGGAGAAGGGAGAATAATTTTGGAACTCACCCCTCAGAGAGAAGAGATCTTGGTATAATACTTTACTGACTTGTTTTACACAGATAGATGATACCAACTGTATTAGTTTTCTAGGATTGTCATAACCAAGTACCACAAAGTGGGTGACTTAAGTAACAGCGATTTATTTTCCCACAGTTCTGGAAGCTAGAAGTCCAAGTTGTTGGCAGGTTTCTTCTTAGGCCTCCCTCCTTAGCTTGGAAAGTGGCTGCCTTCCTACCATGTCTTCATAATGCCTTTCTTCTTTTTGCATCCCTCATGTCTGTCCCTTTTCTTATAAGTTAACCAGTCATATTGGACAAGAGCCCAACCTATATACCTTATTTTAACCTACAGTCACATAGGGCTTACCTTTATGCCCTCATTTAATAATAATTACCTCTCTAAAGGACCTGTCTCCGAATAGAGTTATATCGAAGTACTGGTGGTTGGGACTTCAGCATATGAATGGGGGCAGGAAGGGGACATAATTCAGCCCATAATATCAACATGTACATAAAAGCTAATATTTATGGGATGGTGGCTATGTGCCAGTTATTGAACTAAATGCTTTACGTATATCATCTGATTTTATATGCCTATTAGCTCTGTGACTGTTAGTATCTGTATTTTACAGATGAGGAAACTAAGGCTTAGACAGATTTAAGTAACAAGACTAGGACTGAATTGGAATGTGAGTCTTTTTGGGCTCTGGTGTCCATGCTGTCTCAGGCAAGAACCAAGAAATAGAAAATAAAAGCACAGAGAAAAGGATTAGAATATAAAACACAAACCTATGTGTGTTTTGCAGTTTCCACTAAGGTCTTGCAACCTGTAAAATAGAAAATCATTTTGCCTCAGCCCTGGTTTGACTATTAATTTTTTATTTAAAAAGTGATAGGAATTTTTGGTTTTAGAATGGAAAAAGGTAATAAAATTAGAGATTTTTAATCCATGATTGTAATTATCAAAAACAAATTTGTTTTATTTTCAAGTTGATCAAAATGCCTTTCTTCTTTTTTTCTTTTGCAGAAGATTCTAGTGTTCCAGAAACTCCAGATAATGAAAGAAAATCAAGTATATCATATTTCAAGAATCAAAGAGGAATACAGTATATTGATTTGTCTTCTGATAGTGAAGATGTTGTTTCCCCAAATTGCTCCAATACAGCTCAAGAGAAAAAATTCAACAAAGACACAGTGATTATAGTGTAAGCCACTTAATAGATTCATTATATTTCCACATCAAGAGATTTTTCACGAAAAGGTTACTTAATTTGAAATCTTTTGATGACTTCTCTTTTTTTATGCCTTTCTCAACCACATCTTGGTTATTTTTCCCTAACATGTAAACATGGCAAGGTATAATGTGTGTGTGTGTTTTCTGGATGATTTTCAATAAAAGGCTTAGTGAGAGCAGATATTTAATTTTTTAAATCCTCCATAGGTAGGAAAATTATTTCAACTAGTACCTTTGATCATCTATAACTGCTTTATGATTTATTCTTCAGTCCGTGAGTCAAATCATTTTAGTATATCTATTGGGCACATTCTATTAGCTAGGTACTATTTTACGATTAGGAGTACAGCAGTGAACAAACAAGCCCCAAATCCCTGCCCTCACAGAACTTATATTCCAGTCAGGTAGAAAGGTAGTAAACAAATAAGACATGTAGTATGTCAAAGAATAAGTTAATGGGCAAAAGAGAAATAGGGAGTTCTGGGCCAGGGCATGGTTTCTATAGAGCGTGTTTGGAAAGGCTTCATTGAAAGGTGATGCTGGAATAAAGACTTAAAGCAGGTAAGAAAGTGAACCATGTCGTTATGGGGGAAAGCATATTCTAGGCATTGGGAATAGCATGTTCAACAATGACCTTGAAGGTGGTATTATGCCTGGTGTTTTTGAGGAAAGTGGGAGGCAAGTGATTCAGAGTGAAGGGTTTGAGGTCACAGTGTAAAGGATGAGGTAGAGAAGGGCTTAATCATGTTAGGTCTGTAGGCTTTTTGGTTTTTATTCTCAATAAGATGGGAAGTCCATGGAGAATATTGAGCAGAGGAGTGAAATGATCGGACTGAGATGTTCAAAAGGTCTTTATGGCTATAGGGGAGCAGTAGTAGAAGCGTGAATATTGTAATAACCCAGCAAAAAATGATGGAGACTTATACCATGATAATGCATGTTTAAGGGATAAGAAGTGGTTAGATTCTGGACATACTTTGAAGGTAGAGTAGCGAGGATTTGTTGACAGATTTCATGTGGGGTGGGAAAAAAGGAATCAAAAATGACCCTAAGATTTTTTGCCTGAGTAACTAACTGAAAGGATGGAGTTCCTATTTACTGAGATAAGGAAGACTTTCTAATCGGGGTGGGGGAACACCTTGTGAAGAAAAGTCAACAGTTCAGGCCTGAACATGCTGTGATTGAGAAGACTCTTAGACATCTAAGTGGAGATGTCAAGTAAGTAATTGTATTTGTGACATTTGATTTCTAGGGAGTAGTCTAGGTTGCATGTCTAAAATGACTAAGGGACACTAATGTGTACAGCAAGAGAAGAGAAGATGTATTGGTTGAACACTTAAGCCAGGGGAACTCTGAACTCTGGATTTTAGGATCAGGGAGATGAGAAGAACTCTGTAGAAGGTTCTGAGAGAGAGCAGCCATTAAGGTAAGAGAAAAGTCAGAAGGTTATGTGGTCTTCTAGAAGCTAAGTGAAGAAAGTGTTGCAAAAAGTGAGAGATCAGGACTGTCTACTGCTGATGATAAGATGAGGACTTCTTCTTAAACTGAATTTTTCAAACAAAGCCATTATAAACATGCCTTATTCTGAAATTCATTTCAAAATGAAAAACAGTGAACATTCTGCATAGTTAATCCTGAGAAAATGGATATATTAGCACACACACCCTTTTTTTTTTTAACTTTTATTTCAAAAATTTTTTTTAACTTATAGAAAAACTATAAAAATAATGTAATCAACTCCCACAGTCCTTTCGAGAAGAATCACCCATTGTTAACATTTCCCCACATTTGCTTTATTATAACATTAATTATTCAGTTATTACTGAACCACTTGCCTTCAATACTTTCACATTGATTTAAGAACAAGATTATTCATTTACTTACATAGTAACAGTAGTATTTTAAATTCAGAAATAACAATTTACATCAATATGATACTGTTATCTAGTATACAGTCCATGTTTCAATTTTACCACTTGTCTCAGCAATGTCCATTATAGCATTGCTACTCAAAGTTCTGGTTTGTAAATAAGGAATATGCTCTAGAATGTAAATCATGGTACTAATACCTTCACCAAGAAAGTCTTGCATTGGGAAAAGAAAAAAATCAGCTGTTGTGCTTAGTAATGTAGTTATTTTACCTTCTGGTACAGTTGGAGTTGGAGGACTGAAACCGTGGACCATATTTTGAGTAATATTTTACAATAATTTTTTCTCCAAGACCATAAATTAGATTTGGTTTGTCATATCTCTTTAATATAATTTAATCCAAAACAGCTTCTCAGCCCTTTTTGTTTTTCATGATACTGACTTTTGAAGAGAACAGGCCAATTTTTTTTAGGATGCCTCTAAATTTGGGTTGACTTGATGTTTCTTCATAATTAAATTTAGGTTAAATGGGAGGAATACCGCATAAACAATGTTGTGTCCTTCTCAGTGTACTGTATTAAGAGGCACATGATATCCATTTGTCCCATTATTGGTGAAGTGAACTTTGACCACTCAGTAAACATAGTTTCTGCCAGATTTCTCCTATAAAGTTACCATTTCTCTTTGTAATGATTAAGTAATCTGTAGAGAGACTTTGAGACTGGTTAATGATCCTGTTCTCTAGCCAACTTCCACCCAGTAATTTTAGCATCTAATCATTTTGCCTGATTCATTTTTGACAATCATGGTTGCAAAGTGGTGATATTCTAACTGGCATTTAAGAACTTATGGTTTTATTATTTGGTATTCTACTGTAAATAAGTTTTCCCTTTTCTCCCCATTTATTCATTTATTTATGTACTTATGTACAGTAAATATGAAAATGGAATCATAGATATTTATTCAGTGGGTTATAATCCACTGCTATCATTATTAATTTTGATGCATAAATTGCTCAGTTTTGGCAGATGAGGGCCCCTTCACGTAGTCTGTTGTGTCTGAGAGGTGTTTAGCATTTTTTGAGTCATTCCCTTCTACCAAAAGATGTTCCTGACTTGTACTTTCCCTACCCCAGGCTTGAAATTAGAATTAGCCCTTTCTCATAGCTTTGGTTCTTTTTAATAGGGAATGGTATTTCAGAATCTGGGGACTAGATGTGTTCTTTGCTGCTTTATGCCATTGCCTTTTCAGCGGAACAAGCTAGGAGATGGGGGAAAGGGGCACAGGCATCAGATAGAGGTAGGAAGGGAGAAGGGAAAATGTATATAACTTCTTTCTTTTTTTTAATTTATTTATACCGATTCTGTTAATTCTAACTTGTCACTGAAGGGCTTGTCCTTGCCTTTCATTTTGTATTTTCTTCTGACAGTGAGAACCCTGACTTCCTCCAGTATCAATATAATTACTGATTTGCTCAGTCATCAAGTATGCATAAAATAGTTTTAGAATTGCTATACCCATATCACTTGACCATTAAGCCCACTGAGATTTGTTTATAAGGGTTTTTTTGGTTTTGGGGGGTTTTTTGGGGTTTTTTTTTTTTTTTTTTTTTGTCTTTAGATTGACATTATATAGTCAAAGCACTTTGATTATGAGTTTATTTATTTATTTAAAATTTTCTTTGTGTTATTTATATAAAATACAGTTAGGTTCTTCAGTTTCTGTTTGTAATTTTTTTAAGGGTTTTTAACCTTGTTCCTTTTCTTCTTTATTTTACTTTCAAAATTAACAAGTTTCCAAAGATCAAAATTCTACAAAGGATGTACTCAGAATAGTATCACTCCCTCACCTATTCTTTCTCCATTCCATCCCCACGCCTTTTCCACCTCAGAACTAACCAGTTTGTTTAGTTTCTTGTCATGCTTTGGGTTTTTTTAGTGTATCTTTTTTTCTTCTTGTTTCTTACACAAAAGATAGCAGACTACAGGTGCGTGCCTTCATTTGTTCATTGTTTTATTCACTTAGCAGTAGATATATCCTAGAAATCATATCAGTTCTTAGATATCTTTATTCTTTTTTATAACTTTATGGTAAACTGCATTGTGTGGATGTTCCCCAGTGTATATCTCAATTCTCATGCATGGCATTTTAGTTTTCAGGTGTTTTTAAACCTTGACATTGTTGATATTTGGGACCAGGTAATTCTTTGTTGTGAGGCACTGTCCTGTACATTGTAGGATGGTTAGTTTATCATCTCTGACCTCTACCCACTCACTAGTTGCCAGTAGCAACTCCCTAGTCAAGACAATGAAAAATCTCTCTGCACATTGCCAAATGTCTTCTGGCAACAAAATCAACCCCCTTTTGAGAACCACTGATATAAATATCAGTTGGAAACTGGCAATTGATAAAATCTCCCAGGAAGTGTTTTATAGACAACAAAGAACTGCAATTCAAGACGGTGAACAAAGAAAGAAGAGCCTGTTACAGAGATTAAGAAGAAAGACTGAGAGGTCAAAGGAAAATCAGAAGAAGTGTCACAGACCCATGGGGTGGGGGTAGGGCCAGGACCACATTTCCAAGGATAGATTTGTCAACAGTGTATGGGATCACAGAGGAAAACTTAAATAAACAATGAAAAGTTTTTATCATGGCAGTTTAGAGGACACTATTATCTTTGGCAGTGTAGAGGACACTATTATCTTTAGGGAGAGCAGTTTCACTAAAGTGGTAGTACAAAAGATACAAAAGTAGTAAGTTGAGAAGTACATAGGAAACGAGCAAACAGAAAGTCATTCTAATAAAATATGTGAAGTAGAGAAGAATTTACTTTTACTACTGTATCTGCAGTGCCTGGAACCTCTGGCACATTGAATTAATTAATGAATGTAGTTTTTAATGCATCGTATGCTTGGGAGGAAGGGCTTATGAGAAAGAAAAGATTTAGGAGAGATTAGTTAAAGCATAGTTGTAGACGGTTAAAGCAAAGTCCTATAGGAAGTAGAAAGGACTAGAATTAGAATCCCCTAGCACTGAGAGGGGACTTTGCCTTCAACAAGAAGGAACTTCTTTATGTGAAACTGGATAAAAGATCAAGTGATCAACGCTGTTGTGCTTACAGGTTTTGTTCTTTTATTTTAAAATTTTCAAACATACTAGAAAATAAAATAGTATATAATGAACACCCATATACATACCACCTAGATTTAATGATTGTTTTCCCTGTTTGTTCGTCGTTGCAACTATTATTATTTTTGGCTGAAGTATTTTAAAGAAAATTACAGATACTCCAACATTTCTCCCCTTAATACTTGGTTATACATCCTCCTTCCTGTCAAAAAAAATCAATATTATTAATGAACATTCTCTAATATCTTCTACTTTATGTTCAGATTTTTTGTATTTTATAGTTGGTTTTTTAAGCCAGGATCCAAATAAGGAACAATACTGCATTTGGATGTTGTGACTTAACTCTTAATCTAGGACAGTTCACTTCCCTCCCCTCCCCTCTTCTTTTTTAAAGACTTTAACTTATTGAAGAGATTAAGTCTTTGCTTAGAGAAAATAGATTTTTCTGTTTCTTTATGGTGTTATTGAATTTGTTGCTTTATTACTTGTATTTCTTGCAAACTAGAAGTTAAATCCAAGGCATGGTAAAATTAGTGGTCGAAATGAATACTTACTACATCAGGAGTTACATGAGTTTGTCCCACTATGAATTGTCATGAGTCTGATCACTAGGTAGAGATTTTGACATCCATAAAAGTATAGATCTTTGAAATTGGTTATCCAGGGCAGGAGTTGTAAAAGGATTCCAACGTGGATGCTTTCATTTTCTTGGTGAACTAGGAGAAGTCAGGTAGGGAGCAGTAGTGGGGCAGAATGTGAATTCACAGTTGAAGAATGAGAAATCTGGGTATAATAATGTAATGGAGGCACGTGTAATAGTCTTCAAATATTTGAAGGACAGGCACAGTGGTAAAGGAAGATATTTATTTATCTTATTACTTTAGAGCATCTTCTCAGAGCAGAGTTCAAGAAGTCAACCTAGAAGCTTGTGAAAATACATATTCCTGGTCTTTGGGAATTTGCTTTTAAATGTTAAGTGATTCTTAGGCATCAGCAGTGCCCTAAAGGACATACATGATTAGGTATAGAGAAGTTACTAAAATGTATATTCTGGGTATAAGTCTAAGAGAGCTGTCCAAAAATAGAATTAGCTGCATAACAAACTGCGTTTGCTGACATTAGGAATATACTTAACTGTATTCCCACCTTGCTGTTTTTCTCTGATCTTTATGACTTTTCCCCATTTGTTATTGCTCTAGTTGTGATCTCTAGAATACCTGCTGTGTTAGAAAATTAAAATCTCAAAATGAGGGTTTTTTTGTTTGGGGGATAAATGAGTAAAATTTGACTACAAATGCCTGTTATATAGGATAAACATACAAAGTGAAATGCAAAAGGATTAGTGTTAGTTGTTGGAGAATAAACCCTCATATGGAAAAATGTTCCCTGTTTTTTGAGGAAATGTTTTGTTCCTGGCAGAGATTCTTGTGTTGAATGGGATCATTCCAATTTTGACACTTAGATTCTGGTCACCTTGGAAAGCCATGAAAATTCTTTTATCTTTGTGTCAGAGTAAGCTTTATAATTTCTCAGGAGCAGCATGACAGCATCTTCTGATATGCAGAGATCATTGGTAAAAGATTAGGAAAGAGAAAGTGGGCATGCAGTAAATGTGTATGGGTCTTAACAGAAATACATGCCAAGTAGTTCCCTTTGTTTTTCCAATCCCAGCTCAAATAATTTTAAGATTTTTTTCAAATATGCTGACTTTGATAATGTAGATTTGAAATGAAAAAAAGTTTTTTCCTCTTTGACAAGTATAAATTGTGTTTATTTTAACTTTATTTCCTTTTTTTGTTGGCTGGCAAGTACAGGGATCTGAACCTGTGACCTTGGTGTTAATAAGGGTGTGCTCTAACCAACTGAGCTAATCAGGCAGCCCTAGATTGCATTTAATATTGAAAAGAACTGCAGATGTGCTGTATTATGTATAAACAACATAGTGAAATAACATTAGCAATACATTTTAAATGTTTTTTTTCCCCACTGAAAATATTTTTAGTTCTGAACCATCTGAAGACGAAGAGTCCCAAGGCCTTCCCACCATGGCACATAGAAATAATGATGATATTTCAGAATTGGAAGACCTTTCGGAATTGGAAGATCTTAAAGATGCTAAACTACAGACCTTGAAAGAACTTTTTCCACAAAGAAGTGACAATGATTTACTTAAGGTTATACCTTTTATAGTAATTGGTTGTTGTAGCTGTAATGATGATAAATATCTCTCCCATATCCAGTGCTGTAGTCGGTGGTGGATAGTTATTCTGAACGTTTTATATAAAGAGAATCACATAATATGTGATATTTAGCTTCCAATAGAAAAAACATGATGGAGTATTAAAGTATTCAGCATAAAGGAACAAATCTCAATTTAACAATACTTCAGCGTGTTTGCCTTTTTTGTAATGTAGTTAAAAGGGATTTTTTGTAGAAATTTTTTTCTCTAATTTTATAATTTCAATGGGAAAATAGAATTGATATGCACAAGTTCTCTGAATGTTTCATTAATCATTATCTGAAATTGTGGGAATTTAACACATCACTCATTCCAAAGCAGAACACTCTTGAAATAATCTGTATTTCAAGGGATTTAAAGGTGATGTTTATAAATTACTCCACAAAAGTTTTTAAACCTGTATACAAAAATTCAAGTTGTGAAATACAGATTTAGTTCTGGGCTTGACTATTTTGGTGGTTTTTTGGATTTTTTGCTTTGTTTTTAAAAGATGACCGGTAAGGGGATCTTAACCCTTGACTTGATGTTGTGAGCACCACGCTCTCCCAAGTGAACTAACCGGCCATTCCTATATAGTGATCTGAACCCATGGCCTTGGTATTATCAGCACCACCCACTCCCAAGTGAGCCACGGGCCAGCCCTTGCCTTGGCTATTTTGAAAATGAAGTGGGGCTTATAGAATATCTGAAGATCCATGGGCCGGCCCAGTGGCGCACTGGAGAGTGCGCCGTCTGGGAGCGCGGCGGCGCTCCCGCCGAGGGTTCGGATCCCATGTGGAGACCGGTTCCCGCTCACTGGTTGAGCGCGGTGCGGGCGCAACACCGAGGGTTGCGATCCCGTTGCCGGTCAGTAAAAAAGATTTTAAAAAAAGGAAAAAAAAAAAAAGAATATCTGAAGATCCAAGATTAGGAATTACTAGAATGGAAGAGAGCACTCTCATGTTTGATTTGAGGTTATTTGATTTAATACAAAAATAGCTTATTAAAAAAAAAAGTAACTCATTAGAAATACAGACAATTATAGCAAAGAAGAGTAGGGTATATTTCATTTCTTCTGAAATCTAAAATTACTGAAATAGAGTGAAAATTAAGAGCTCTTTATCCCATTCTTAAGAAGTATTAGATTTAAAAAGCAAAATTTTACTTTTTTTCCTCTGGAAATTAAAAAGGGAATGAAAATGAGTGTCAATCTCCCTCCCTTTCTCTCTCTCTCTTTTTCTCTACATATGGTTATGTTTTAATTTTCCTTTAGTGATGATGAGTAAATCTAACACATTTTAGGATATACCTTACATAAGTTTAGATTTTTTACAGATTTTCTGAACATTTATCATAGGACTTAATGAACTCGACTGTGACACACACTTTCCCCCACCTTGTATGTATTTAATACATTTGATTTTAAATATTTTAATTACTTTGTGAAATTATTCTTAAGTCGTTATTTTTAAATCAAGAATGTTTTCTTATTCTGTTAGTTGATCGAATCCACAAGTACTATGGATGGAGCGATTGCTGCTGCCTTGCTGATGTTTGGTGATGCAGGTATGCCTGACTTAGTTATGTTGATTAATTAGTTATATAATAATAATATCTTTTTTGTTAATATTGCTCTAATTTACAAAGCACCTTCATGAATTATTACAAGAACCTAAGAAGTTTTAATAACTTCAGTTTTTTTAGTTGGAGAAACAAGCTTAAGAAGGTTAAGTAACTTACCTGAGGTCATACAGCTATTTGGAAGCCAAATTTTTTGGTTTTTTTTTTTTTTTTTTCTTTCAAAAAAGGCAGGGAACAATTTCTCATTGGTAATTTTGCTTGATTTTTGCAGATCAAATCTCATAACAGTGAAGTTTTAGAAGGTGTATTTTCTTTCTTAGGTATCCTTTCTGATTGCATTGTGGTTTTATTTTTATAGGTCTACAAATCTGAGTCAGTAGGAATATAATGTCTTAAGGAAAGTCCTAGCTGATAATCAGCATTCCTTTATTTAGTAAATATTTATGTTATACTTTGGGCTTGGGATACAAAAATGCATTTGAAGGAGCTTGCAATATAAAAGCATCTCTAATTTTTTAGTAAATGCTGTCTTGATTTTTTTTAACTTGCACATATCAGAAAAATATATCCAGTAAAAATTACCTGTAATTCTACTAAAAAAGCATTTAAAGTAATGAAAATAAACCCACACTCCACTAAGCACTCTTAAATTTGCTTTGTATTATTCTCAACTTTTTCCTATGTTTACATACACCAGTGTATAACACACACATAGGTAAGTTACAAAATGTAAAAATACTGGTTTGCACTTCTTAAAAATCATTTAAATTTAAACCTCAGCTGAGTTTTTTCTTCTCATTCTTCTCATTCTTGCATCTTTCTTTCTTTCTTCCTTTCTTTTGTTCTTTCTTTTTTTCGTTTGTTCATTCTTTTTTTTTTTTTTTTGGCATATGGCCAGGACAGGGATCCAAACCCTCAACCATAGTGTTATAACATGAACACTCCAACCAGCTGAGTTCACCAGCCAGCCCTCTTGCACTGTACTTTCTTTCATAGTATTTCTTTTTTAAAAAATGTTAAATGGCAAATTACGAGGAACCAAGAAATCAGGATTTTTTTTGTTTTCTGAGTAATCTTCCATGCTGCACCTTGGAATGAACAGGACAGTCGTATCAGACATCTTTATTTTTAGTACAGTTCACGTTGAGGTAATGTATGAAATGACAGCTTTGTCTAACTTATAAGATAACTTTTTTTTAAAAAAAAAAAAAACAGAGATTTATTTAGTTTAACATCTCTCCTGATCTAATGAGAAAGAGATGTCAAAAGAAAACCGATGACATATACACAAGCACTCAACCCCACAAACCCAAATAACTAAAAGAAAAACGGGCAAAGTTCTGTTCAACAGGGAAAGTTATCTTCGCTTCTCGAAGATGTTTCCACGTCCCATTCCACGTCCTCTTCCTCTTGCAGCCACTTGAACCTTTAGAATAGCAGCTTTTCCCCAGTTGGCCCCTGAGCCTTGGTTTTTATTTTTCATGCTCTTTAACATCAGCGCATTTTTCAGCATGTCAGGCAAAATCAAAAAACGGATGTTGCTGCCTCGGATGTACACCTGCTCCATCTGTGCCACTCGGCCATCTCTGTACGTGACTGTGATGTTGGATATCTGGTAGTTCATGTTGCCCTCCACTTCAATGAGCTTCCCCCTATATACCTTGCTCGTGTTTGTCTGACATGTCACATTGTGGCCCTAGGCCTCATGCAGGACTTTAATCGGCACACCAATAGACATCTTGGCAGGAAGAGTATTTGGCTCCGGCCTCTTCTTCCTCCTCTTTGGTGTGGTGGCCAGTGCTGTGATCGTGAAGGCTTGAAGCCAAGAGAGCCTTCAGTATACTATGTCATTAAGGCAGGAAACTATTTTTGGCATTTTAGAACAATTTTCAAGAAAAAGCCTTTTTAAATACCTGTGAGCTATCTTGGACAGGTCCACGAATCATGACATTAGACATTAGTTTTACACAAATTGAAGTCTTTTATAGATAATGTCACTGTGTATTGGACAATAAGGGTATTTTTATGCAGTACCTTTTGAAAGTATTTATGAATAGTAAGTTTCAAAAGTAGAAAAATATATATCCAAAATTTTTAGCCTACTTTAGAAGGTAAAAATATGAATTTATTGATGTTGTCAGGAGTCGTCTCTCCAGTTTCTTCTTTTTAGAAAAGAATTAAGCGTGTCTTGGTGACATGGCATAAATTATCTAGTTTGATGCTTTGTTTCAGGCTTAAAATATTACTACCAGTGTTTGCTTAACCCCAAGAGTTATGAGTATATGGGTGATGATGAGGTGGTTGTATTTCCCTCTTTTTAAAGTGGATACTGGAAATTATTTGGTGTATGCAGAGTGCACGTTTACATTATGAAATGAATCAGGAGAAAACATTTAAGTATTTATACTAACATGATTACTGTGCTTTACGATGTTAATGACATTCAATTTTATTTGGTAATAGCCATGTTATGAAAATTTTAAGCTTACAACTTAAAAGCTGTCATGTATGTATTTATTAGTAGAGTATTGTATTTCTATAAATTTTCTTTCTAACTGTATAATTAGGGTTCTGAGGTAATTAATGCTGAAATCTTAAACCTTTGTAGGCTTTAGCAAGTACTTTCATATTAACACAGCAGTATGTCCAAGGAATCTGCTCTCTTCAAAGAGAAAGTACTTAAGAAATAGATAAATTCATGCAAAGTATATATATATATAGCATGGCTTCTTAAGATTATGTAGCTAAAGTTTGTTTTTCCTACAGTCATGACAGAATATAAGATTTCCTGTTTCTGTTATACTCTCTGTATTATACTTTCTTGTTTTTAGATTTAAAACATTAATCACTTAAGCTATCTATATCTCAGTTCCTCATTTGTAAAATAAAGACGTTACCTACTTTGTAGGTTTGTTGTGGAAACTAAATAAAATAACAGTTTATAAAAGACTTTGTGCAAAGCCTGGTATGTACACAGTAGACAATAATTATTGGTGTCAGTGATGCAATTCAGATAACTTAAACTGGATAGAGCTCAACTTTTTTTCATTGTGGAACGCTCAGCCGCTGTGGAGAACCCCACCCTCCCAGTATTACTCTGTAGAATTACTCATCAATGCAAAGGTGTATATTTTTAGCATTAAATAATAGTGTGATGGTTTAAGAATACAGTGTTACACTGATTTCTACTTGTGAAAGACTGCTAAGAATATCTGTCTACTTTTCCTTCAATTCAGTTAGGTAGAAGAAAGAACATTGGGCCTGAGAGCAAGAGAACTGTCTAGTATTCATTTTAACGCATTTCTGTCTTTGTTTTGCATTAAATTGATTCTTACTATTTCTGTGAAAAGTTTGAGTGTGTTTCTGTGTTTTAAAAGGTGGTGGTCCCAGGAAAAGAAAATTATCATCTTCTTCAGAGCTATATGAAGAAGATGAATTTAATGATGATCAATCTATAAAAAGGACAAGACTGGATCATGTAAGTTACATTTGAATTGCAGTATCAAAATTGGCTGCTTCAGCAAAGAGTATGTTGAGTGTGTGGATAGCAGACCTGAAAATCCACCTAAGTGAATCAATTTTTCTTCTCTTTTACAACTAAGTCAGGAACTTGTTTGCATATAATTTGGAACTGTTTTTTCTTTCTCTTTAAATTATCCAGTATTAATTGCTTATCTCTGAGTTATAAAATTAATTTTTAAAATATTCTTGTGGTGTGTTAAAGTTACTTTTTGAGAAAATACAATACTTTTAAGTTCTGTTTCATAAAAGTTGTATATACATGTGGTTCTACAACACATGTGAAAAACAGCTAACACCACCACCATTATTTCCTTCTCTACAGTGGCAACTATTTATAACTCTTCTACAGACTCCTTTGATGTTTAACTGCAAGTCTTAGTATGTTTGTGCTGCCAAAACAAAATTCCACAGAGTGGGTATTTATAAACAGTAGAAATTTCCTTCTGACAGTTCTGGAGGTTGGGAAGTCCAAGATCCAGCTGCCAGCATGTTAAGTTTCTCTGGTGAGGGCTGCTCTCTGCTTCCAAGGTGGCACCTTTTTGCTGCATTCTCAGGAGGGGTCCTCACATGGTAGAAGGGACCAAAAGGGGTGAATTCCCTTCATTAAACCCTTTTGTGAGGGCACCTAATCCCTAATCACTTCCTAAAAGGCCCCACTTCTTAATACCACCACAATAGGGATTACATTTCAACAGTTGAATTTTATTTTATTTATTTATTTATTTATTTAAAGATGACCGGTAAGGGGATCTTAACCCTTGGCTTGGTGTTGTCAGCACCACGCTCAGCCAATGAGCGAACCGGCCAACCCTATATGGGATCCGAACCCAGGGCCTTGGTGTTATCAGCACCGCACTCTCCCGAGTGAGCCACAGGCCGGCCCCAACAGTTGAATTTTAGAGAAGACATATTCAATCCATAGCACTGTATATCTATAAATAATAGTGCTTATGCTTTTATTGGGTTACTCTAGTTTTCTGTTAACTTCTGCTCTACAAACAGAACTACCAAGAGGCATCCCAATGAATCCAAATAGTTCTCCCTGTTTGAATTCTCAACAACACAATTTGTCCTTGGTAATCAAAATTAATTACCCCAATTAGCACAGTAACCTGTATAATTGCCTGTGATTCAGTGGTATAAGAAGCCCCAAATAGCAAGGAGACAAACCCTACCATAATTTAATGAGAATTGTGTCCTTGCATGGAAGCATTCTTTTCTTAGGAACTAATACTGATGGAAAGTAAAAATTTTGTGAGTGGGTTTTTAGGTCTGAGGGACTTAGCCCACATTTTAGGTTACAGATCTATGTGATAATGACTATGGGAGAGATTCAGCCTGCCACTAAACTGTTGGCTGAATCTCCCAAAGAAAGGTGCTATAATTGGGACTCATCGTTGTACTCTGTTCCTGGCATTTTGGGTACTCACCAGTAGCAATAGCCACATTAATCTTGCTGTGGGAAAATCTTCTCTTGTTGATCTGCACACACAGCCTCACTCCCTGTTGCCATGGCCATTTATATATGGGCCTATGAGCAAGCATCTGAGTGGCTGTGGTCTTATTGGTGTTCACTAAATGGACAGTCTTGTACACCTGATCTTTAAAAACTTCCTCTGCTGGGCCGGCCTGGTGGCGCACTGGAGAGTGCGCCGCTTGGGAGCACGGTGGCGCTCCCGCCGAGGGTTCGGATCCCATGTGGAGACCGGTTCCCGCTCAGCGCGGTGCGGGCGCAACACCGAGGGTTGCGATCCCATTACCGGTCAGTAAAAAAGACAAAAAGGAAAAAAAAAAAACTTCCTCTGCAGTTCACAGGCTTTGCTGGATATTCCTGTGAAACACTATTATTCTTTTATTCTGTTCTCAGGACAACTTCTGTTCTGAGAAGTTCGATAACGTACTTCCCCAGACTTCCTGGTCACTCATCTTCCAGTCTTGTTCTCCTTAGCCACTGTACCTCTGGCCATCTCTTTCTACACAAAATGGACAAGATATACTGCCCAAAGTTGTTCACAGGGCTACTCTCCTAAATGGGATTATATTATAGCATTTGTTCACTTTTGGCTGGTTCTAACGATTATGCAGATCCTTTATAAACTAAATTTAAGATTTTCCTCCCTCTTTAGCTGGTCATAAAGAAGTTCCCATAGTGCCATAGATACTGGTCAAAGAAGGGGCAGCAGTGAAGCAGAAGTAGGTGCCATGGGAGTGTGAGGCACATGCAATTTATTTGTATCTCTTCAACCTGCTTGAGACCAGTCTAAAATAACCATTTCTACTTGATGATGGGTTGCTGCTGCCAGTGTTCAGTTTTAGGTTTGGTGAATCAGATACCCAGATCACCTAACAGCTCAAGTCTCATAGTCATTTGACGTCCCATGTTCAACCATTCTGCTTCTATCAAGACCTATCAAGCCAGTAACTGTTTCGCAAAAATAGATCAGTCGGTTCTGTTTTAAAAATGTGAATTTGTTCCAGTGCTGTTGATATATTAGTGAACACTTTGAGTGTAACCCAAAAGTTGCGTTTGTTTATGTACAGTTTTGTCCATAAGAAATACTAGGTGAACACAGAAAACTGCACCCAATTGAACCAAGCCACATAGGAATACATAAAACACACAAATGTCATACATCTACTGGCTGTCTCATTTTACCATGTCTTATCCTACAAGGTTGTGTTTTACTATTCTTTAATATTTGTGAACATTCTTTTTGACAAAAGCACTCATTTAATTTCCCAAACCTGTTTAAGCATTCTGGTTGAAAACTGCTGTGTAGTGCATGCAAAAGGAATGTTTTAAGTATTAAGGAAAATCTTGAAACAAAAAAAATGTTTGAAAATGAGAACATGTGGTAGATGCTGAGCAACTGGCATAAAGTAATTCATGTTGTGGACCATTAGAGATAATGCCACAAAAATAAAAGTATATGGCTGGATCAGCTTCAGGTGCTTTGAAATCAATAAGAATAAGGTGTAAAGAAACAGAAGAAAAGGAAAGATTGTTGAACATTAGGATTCAAGACCAAAGAGTAAAATAAATCAGGAACAGCCTTTCTCACATAGAATTTGAAATTTATAGATGGGTATAAAATTATGACCACAGATGTGATATTTGTATCTTTTTTTTTTTTATTTGCCATTAACTTGGAAAAGACTTCAGTATATATGAATTATATAAGTTAATCTGAGGAACATTCTAGTTTTTTTTTATCAGATTTATCTCACATTGAGCACTGTGAATAAAGTTTGAGTTATTGGATATGCAGTCAAGGTCTTGGAGTGATCTTATGTTAGTAGTATTTTTTATCCTTAAAAACATAAATTTGTCAGTGTTCACATGAACGTGAAATATTTTGGGTTCTTCTGATTGAATGTGATAATTTTCAAATCAAGTCAAATATAGCTGTAATTGCCTTAGTACCATTGCTGTTGATAATCTCTTACATTGTCTTTTTTCCCCCCCTTGTCATCAGGAAGAGGAATCAAATGAGTCTGCAGAATCTAGCAGTAACTGGGAAAAGCAGGAAAGTATTGTACTGAAATTGCAAAAAGAATTTCCCAATTTTGATAAACAGGTGAGTAGTCATGTATAGAAATATAATCAGTGTGCACTAAATGTTTGTATTACAAAAATAGTGTTTGATTTCAACCATGTAAAAGCTTAGGATGAGTTTTGCATTTTTCTAATTGTGTTCTTTAATTAGTGTTACAAAGTATTGTTTGTTAATTCTTTACATTGTTTATTTACCATGTTTACTATTTAATAGTATCCACATAATAACCATAGTCATAACAAACATAATCATAATAAAAGTTGTGAACTCATGTATAAAATGTAAATCATTTAAAAAGCCATTTGTAACCCTGCACCCTGTCAGGTAACTGCTTAGTTTTTTTCATGTTCTCATCCTTGAAATTTCTCTTAAAAAATTAAAGTGTAATATTGCAAAAGTGTCTTAACATTTCATAATCTTTGTTGTATTTCCCAGATAGTAAGAATACTTTCATGGTCATTAAAGACCCAGGCCAAGCATGCCAGTGCTCAAAGTGCCCCTGTTTTACCGTGATCATATGTAGAAGAACATGTTGATTGAACATTTGGAATACATTTATACTTGCTCTGATTTATTTGAGTATATGAATTCTGATGAGCTTAATGCAAAATCTTGTATTACACTGGTTCTTTATGAATGTTGAAAGTACCTAGTTTGAAGTTTGTAGCTTGTAAAAAGCTTAGTTGCATGTTGAAGTTTTATTTTTAAATGAGCAAACTTTTCTTGATCCTCTACTATTCAGAGCACTTCATAGGGAATTAAAAATGCAAAAAAAGTCAAGCTTACTTCCTTTCAAACACTATTGTATATTTGCAGACAAAATTACATAGAAAGCTTTTGCAAAGCAGCATAAAAACAAATGTCAAATAATCAGATATGTTCTCTATGTTTTTAGGTGATACATTTTATGATCTTTTAAAAATAAGTTATGGAAAAATTGCTAATTTGAGATTTTTAACAAAACGATCAATGACTTATTTCCAGGAACTAAGGGAAGTACTCAAGGAACATGAATGGATGTATACAGAAGCTTTAGAGTCTCTAAAAGTGTTTGCAGAAGACCAAGGTAATTATCTATTCTGTGTCTTAGAAAATACACACTTCACATTACATCCTGTATTTTAGTATATAAGAAAATAGTAAACCTATTAGTTATTAATCAAAGAATGGGATTGCAAAAGGTGTTGGAAGTAATGGTGTAAAAATTTTTTTAAATGACTAGTTTCTAAATGTTTTGACCTGTTCTTTATGATACTGTCAAACAAAACAATAAATATCTTGTTCTATTTGGCCAGTTTCTCTTGATAGTTAAGGCTACTTTTAAACTGCCATGTTTTATTGAGTATTAAAGAAACATTTTTTACATTTTAACAGCTCTCAGTCAGGATGGATCTCGTGACTTGTGATATCTTACAATCACTGTAATGCAGACATCTTAGCCTGTACTTCCATGAGTACTAGTATTAAAAACTTATGGGTATCATAGGCATGGAACAAAGTCTGTGAATCCATAGTGGAACACTGAACTCTAGGAACCAAATGGTAAAGGAGAGGTGGTAGGAAAGTTGAATCACACATGTTTAGTGACATCCCTAAGTAAGAATCAAGTAGACTAGCTCTTCATAACTGTAAACCCAGCTTTAAAAGCCCAGCACAGTGGCTTGGGTGTTCTTTTTTTTAATGAATTCTTTTAAGAAATGCAGTACTACCAATAATCTTGATGGCACAGAGAATGATATTGTACAGAAAAAAGAAAACCACCAATATAACCAATTTTAAGTCTAAAAAATAATTCAGAATAGTAAGGTTATGAATGTGAAGAAATTTGAGGAATACCTTATCTATTTTGCTTATATCTTTTATATATGCACTAGAATGAATGGGCGTGTGTAAATGTAAAGGTTTTTTGAGTAAGTTTAACAAAAATTCTAAATAAAGTATTGCATTATAGATTAATTGTGGTGTGTATTTTGTTACTTGTCCATAAAATAACAATGTACCTTTATCCATAGCCACCTTAGAATTTTATGAAATGTGATAGATTTAGACAGTGGCAAAGTAGTGGCGCTTTTTGATAATAATATATTTAAATTTTTTAAGTAATGGTAAACTTGGAATAGTAGAGATAGTGATGGAAAAATTAATTTTTATATGGATAGTTGAAACAGACCCTTTTATTAATAAGCTTCATAGTAGGATGAGCATTGTTTTGCTACACTCATCAGTGTTAGCATAGAGGATAGAGCTACTAAGTAGCATCTGAGATATCTTATGGATGTGAACTTACCATTTATTTTCTCAGGGCTTTTGTTAGAAAATGGAAACTTACATTTAATTCATTTTAAAAAAACAAGTTGTCACCTGCTTTTGAAACTAATTATTTTAACTTATTATATAACTTCAAATTCTACTTCAGTTTTTCTCTTTAAAGTGTTTCAAGATTTAACAGTAGTTTGTAGTTGAATTCTTCTGTATTCAAAAGTAATATGAGTGCTCGCTTCAGCAGCACATACTAAAATTGGAATGATACAGAGAAGATTAGCATGGTCCCTGAGCAAAGATGACATGCACATTCGTGAAGCGTTCCATATTTTAAAAAGAAAGAAATACAGATATAGTTAAATATTTTTTATATCTTACTTGAAGTCTTATGTCTTTATATTTCATTTATATATTTCTAATTTAGTTACTGTTTATGCCTTTCTTTGTACACAGATATGCAATATGCTTCACAAAGTGAGGTTCCAAATGGAAAAGAAGTTTCTTCAAGGAGTCAGAATTATCCTAAAAATACAGCTAAGACAAAACTGAAACAGAAATTTTCCATGAAACCACAAAATGGTTTTAACAAGAAACGTAAAAAAAATGTATTTAATCCAAAGAGAGTCACTGAAGACTCTGAATATGATTCAGGTTCTGATGTCGGTAGTTCACTAGATGAGGACTATAGTAGTGGTGAAGAAGTGATGGAGGATGGCTATAAAGGTAAAATTCTTCACTTCCTTCAAGATGCTTCAATTGGTGAACTTACTTTGATTCCGCAGTGTTCTCAAAAAAAGGCTCAGAAGATAACAGAACTCCGGCCCTTTAATAGTTGGGAAGCTCTGGTAAGGCTACATTCTTTTTTTTTTTTTTTTACCCCTTGTGTGTGTGTGTTTAATTCACAGTACCGTTTATAGTCAAGTTGTCTTCAGCCCAGAGAAGCATAGATGGGTGGCCTTATTCTGTGTAGAGTCAAACATTACTTTCATTGTAAGCCAATAGTATTTCAAATAGTGTCATATGACCTAATTTTGAATGAATTAAGGGTGATTTTCCTGAAAAAACTCAAGCTGATTGGCTGGGAATACTGTCACTCATTCTTTTGCATAGAAACTTGGTTCATTTCACTGCAGAAGAAGAAATTAGAGCTTACATTTAGGAAGGAGTTGTTTGCTAGCCTGTTCTGATCTGTTACTGCTGAGACACCATGCACAAAGCAAGAATGTGGCAGATATTTTGCTACGACTACTTGAAGAGCAATAGCAACGTCCAGGGGAGCTCCATGATTCAAAATGCCAGCCCGAGTGTTTTATGCTTCACCACAAAAAAGCAAAGAAGCAGTTGTTTATTTTCTTTTTCTTCTGAAAGTGACAGCTCAATCTCTGACATGTTTTTCTTGGTAAAACAACGCGGCCATTTTATGGAGTGTAGCAGGCTGCAGCGATTTTAATTAGAAAGATAGAAAAGTTTGTGGAAGCCTAGAATTCAAGCATTAGATAAAGGGAAGGCATTAACACTGGTAAGTACATTTTGCATGATCATTTTCTGGAATTTGATTTCCTATGAACAAGTTTTAACTAAAATACCTGCATTTTGAGTTGTATAAATGTGAATAGTCATCAAAACGTATTCATACAGAGAAAATCAGAACTATTTTAAATTTTGCTTTGTCTTTTTTAAGTATGTGGGCTTTTACAGCATGAATTGTGTATAGGCCCTGTTGTAAAAGCAATATGGATGATTTTTTTACAGCTTTAGAAGATGAAATGACTCTTGATGCTTTATAAAACGTTTTAGGAAGTTTTATTCCCTAAGATAGGGAGCAAAGTTGTTTTTGTTATTAATTTTATACTTGTATGATAAATCTAAATGAGCATAAGTGCCCTTGATAAGTATCTTGAAGTGGCGATAGGGGAGGATCCCTGAACAATGGTTATAAAAAGCATTTTTTTTTAATTAAAATATTTGAAAAATATAGAAACAACATTACTAGTATTTTGTAGTTTTAAAAAAATAAATAAACCATTTGTTTTGCCTGAAGCCTTTGCTTTTCCAGAGAACATCTGTCAAAGCAGGCCCTTTCAAAACTTGTTTGGCTTTGCCTGAGTGATTTATTTGTTAAAGTATTTGCTGAAGGGCTTTTTTGTTCTTCTTTTCTTCCTTTTCTTCTTTCTTTTAATCTTTAATGGTCTCCTATGTTATTGCAGAGTTGGGTTGCTCAGGCTTGTTGGGATTCTAATTTATTTAATAAGGAATGCAATTATCTGCATTAGTTTGTTTAGTCACTGTAACTACTTGCCCAGATATCTTATAGTAAAAGTAAATTATACAATTTTACTGGAGATCTATATGCCAGATGTTTTTAAAAATATTCAGCAACTTAACATGTAGAAAGCATATTTCCCCTACTAATTAATTGGCATAGTTTAAATTAGTCTTGACATGAATTTGGAGATTATGCATTACTTCTTAAACCTCCTAACATCTTGCCCCTTTGTAGAAGTTGAAAATAAAGACTATCTTGTATGTTCTAACCATCCATCCAAATGTTGAATATTTTATGTAACAGTTTAGAAGTACCTTAAAAGTAAACTTTCTACTTTTAGTTCAATGAATACGGTGGTTTGCTGTTTTGAGCAAAGTAGATAAATGATGAATTTTTGAAATTCATAGTTTAAATTAGCAAGTAAATGTATATAAGCTTTAAATTTTAATTTTCTTAGAACATTTAGCTTTAATAACTTTAGAATTCTGCATGTGACTGGTTTATAGAGCAATTTAATATCTTAACAAATCATCAAAGAAAAAGTGTTATGCACATTTTGTCAAAAAGCTATATGTATAATTTACTCCTTCCTCATTGATCAGTGAAATTTGATAATGTACTCTAAACAACTTTAAAAGGAAACAAAAGCAAAGAAAAACACCATTTTTGTTTTGATAGCTGCTATATTTAGAAATTCCTATGGGAATTAGTTGAGGTTTTAATCATGTTACTCAGTCATACTTTAATAAAAATTATAACGTATTATATATCAAAAACAAACTGAAGATATGTAGTTGATTTTCTTATAATTGTTGAAGAATATAGGCTAAAGGATTGGGGAATTTGGCAGAACTGTAAAACTGATAAATATTTCATCAAAAAATGCTTACTGGGTCCAGGAAACAAATACACAGACACATTTTAATTATGATTTTTGTTAAAAATGAAGTTTTTTTTAACAATGATAGTTATTAAATTATTAAATCTAATCATTAGTAGATTGTCTTATTTTATTGTAAAAGTAACTTAAATGTGAAAATTATATTAGCAGTGACTTTTAAACCAAAAGTTTTCTTTAAAAGTTGTAGATCATTGGTTTTTTTCCCCAAGGTATTACAAATACAATGCAATATAAGTCTAATATAATATGTAATATATAAAGTATAAGGATAATATGACATGCATATATAATATCTGCTACTTAATAATCTAATCACAATACTTGTAAATCTAGAGATAATACACTTTTCTATATTGTTACAACTTTTTTGGTCAGAGAATTATACTTTTTTTATTCTAGTCACCCTCACTTTACATGAGGAAAATTTGGTTATTTAAAACTAAAACCTAAGATGGTCTTTATGTTTGCAGCTTTATACTCATTCTTTTTTTTTGCCCTTTGAGTCAAAATTTAAATATTTGTTAAATTTTACTCATAATTTTTTCATTTTACTTAGTTTTTCTGCATAATAGCAGTAATGTAGGTGATCATTATAAGAAAACCACATCATAAATCTGGTATACATTGAAAACATAGCAAACCAAAAATGTTAAAGTTTAAAAATCTGTACTGTTAATGTGGTAAAATTGGAACTTTTATTGCCAAATTTCACATATTTGTTGGCATCAGTTCACCAATCCCTTATTGAATTTTTGTCTAGCCTTTTATGGTGGGGGATACTATTATTTCTGTGATAAATCTTATTATATTGCATCTTTATACATTAATCAGAATAATAATGTATTTTTACTGACCAATGTAACATTATGAGTAACTCAATGTATGAACAGCTCAACCCAAAAACTTTTTATATATGCATCTATTTTAACATTTAGATCCATGTAGAGCAAACCAGGTATAGTTCATGTTGGACCCTTTATACTCTTCATTATGCTACTTCCATGTACTAACTTATACCACAGATTTTCATTTTTTTGCTTTGTTTTGCCCCGTGATTTCTGTAAAAAGTCTGTCTAAGTCTGTCATTTAAAGCGTTGTAATGCGCAATTCTTCTCTTCAGACAGGGTGGCTTCATTAAATTTGTTTATAAGATTACTATCTCAGGCTTTGTTTTAATTTGTATAGGTTCATAAACTTATATTTAAAAAATTATAAGTGCATTCTGAGTACATTGTAGGCTGCCGTCAGGTATTTCTGTTAATGAATAAGATTAGCGCTCTGTCCTCGGGACTGATCCTTGTTAAGTGGGGGTTAAATAATTTGAGAATTAAATCTGCTTTTAAACAATTTCCCCCTTTCTATAGAAATTCGAAAATATTTGTATAATAAGAGTGACACACTGTGGCAAGAGAGGGGTACTTCAGTTGCTTACTCTGAAAGAAAAGTGCTTAGAGTGTTAACTTTTCTTAATTGAAGAGATAGTAATCAGCGTCATATTGATGATCTTTTTTTCATGTAATTATCCAGCAAGTAGCAACTGTTTTTTTCTTTTCTTCCCCCTGAAAAAATAGCTTGATCATTTTTTGAAAATGATTTGTTTTGCCTAAAATTGAAAGTACATGGAAGAGAGAAGAGAAAGCAAAGTTTACCCAAAATTCTACCAGATATCCCTACTTAGGACATTTTGAGCATCATCTATTTATGTATTCATTTGTATATTTCATACCATTTAAACAGGATTTTATTTTCTGTGCTCATCAAGAACTTCAGATTTACTAAAACGTTCTGCATTTACAGTGTATTTTGTGGTTCTTGGTGGTTCTTGTGTTAAGCTCAGTAATTTACAGGATTGTTAAATGGTTTTTGTGTTCAGAGAACAGTAACATGGCGCAGTTGAGTTTTCTTAGACTTTTCCTTAAGTGCCAACCCCACGGCTAGACCCCCCCCCCCCCCAAGAACTTCAGATTTACTAAAACGTTCTGCATTTACAGTGTATTTTGTGGTTCTTGGTGGTTCTTGTGTTAAGCTCAGTAATTTACAGGATTGTTAAATGGTTTTTGTGTTCAGAGAACAGTAACATGGCGCAGTTGAGTTTTCTTAGACTTTTCCTTAAGTGCCAACCCCCCGGCTAGACCCCCCCCCCCCCACTTAGTGAAGGTATTGTGGAAGAAAATATTGGGTTCTTATTACTTTTTTTATTAATGTTTTGATTTTTATTATTTATGCATGCACATAGATTAACAAGTTAAATAATTCTGTAGGCTTATTCCCTCCCCAAAATTCATATCCATCCCTTTCCCCAGCCTATTTTTCACACTGCAAATAACTGCTTTTGGCACTTTTGTGTGATTCTTCTTATTACCTCCATAACTCTAGGTAATATAATTATAATGCTGTTTTTCTTTGTCATTTGTAGGCCTCATCTATCAATGTAACATTATAGAGTAGTAGGATTTAGCTTTCTTCTGTCTACTGCACCTCACATGCCCATTTCCTGTTCCTCAGTCTTACTAATATATGTTAATAATATGGTAATTTTGAAGACCATTGTTAATGTCTACATTGTTATGACTATGTAAAAGCCTTTTATAGATGAGCCATGTAGTATAATACATGATTACTTTTCTATTCATGCTCAAAATTTTTTTTTTTTCCAATTCTTAGTTGTCTTGGTTTTTCTGTTTGCTTATTTTTCTATATACTTATCATTAATTCAACTCTACGCCCTTCCCTGGTGTCCTAAGTTTCCCCAGTAATTAGACACTTCAGGTGTTCTGTCAGTTACATCTTTGTGAGGAAATCTCTTCAGGAGTGTTATGACCTGCTCCAATTTGTACTGGTTGCATTGATCAGCTGTGGCCTTAGGATCTCACTTTCCTGACATCCTGGGAATTCTTCTCTCTCTGTCCTTTTGGATCTCTTGTTTTTGAATTCCATGCATGCCTCTTTTTTATTCCCTTGGATTTGTAAGCTCATATGAGGAGGTGGGTGAATAATATATTGGATGACCTAGTTATGATTCCCAAGTCTGTCACTTTCTAGCAATTTATGTAACCATAAGCAAGTTTTTTTTCCTTTATTTCCTCATCTGTGAGGTTACCTGCAGATGTTACTTATTAACATCCTAATTGTGTTAATTATGTTACTTACCTATGAGGAAGTCTAAAGATTAAATAAAGTAAATGCTCATTCAATTGCCTGGCTCTTAGAAAACGCTAGCTGCAGATATCTGCAATATTTTGCCCCAGAATTGTTGTATATGTTACTAGTGAAATGCTGAGAAGACTTTTTTTTTTCCCTGCTTATCCCCCAATATCAGTTCTAGCCATAGTAAATCAGTATTTTTTGGATTTTTTTTTTTTCCTTTCCTTTTCCTTTTCCCCTCTCCTTTCTCTTGCTTTTTTTCAGATTTATGACTTGGAACATTACCCACAGTATGTTAAGACTACATTTTTCAGCCTCCCTTGCAGTAATTTGACAAAATCTGTTCAATGGGTTGTAAGCAATAGTATGTTATAACTTGTGGAAAGTGCCCCTTCCTACTGGTTGACATGTCAGTGTGATGTTGGAAACCACATGTTGGGAATATTGAAGCAACAAAGAAGAATCCTTGATTTTGGAACCACCATACCAGACCTGAACCATTTCCTCAGGTCTTCATTTACACGAGAGAGAAATAAACTAGTTTTATTTAAGCCCCTGATATTTAGGATTTATTGTCATTCACAACTGATCTTAATTCTAATAAATTCATCATTCAGTAAAATTTTTTTTTCCTTTGAAAAACTGTCTATTGATGTCTGACATTAATGGACAGAGGATCATTATTAGATTTAAATTCTAAATTGGCAACAATAATTTAGATCATCTCTGAAGTTGGCTTACTTGTGTGAGAAGGGACGAATAGGGAGTGTGGGGAGCCCCAGGGAGTTAAGTTGTTCTGAAATTTTGACTTCAAAAATAACTAAAAAGTCAAGTTCAGTTAAAAATTTCATAACCAACTCAAACTGTTGAAGCACCCTGAGGTAAGAATGGCCTTTTTGCACTCCCCTTCATCGCTTCCCCCATTTTGTTATTATAAGAATTTTAAACAAAATTAGAATAGTATAATGAAGCACCCACGTACTAACGAGCCTTAGTTACCAGCTTATGTCTGATCTTGTTTTATCCATGCTGTCTTCTACTTCCTTCCATCTCATATTATTTTGAAGCAAATTTCAGGCTTCATCTTATGTTTAAAAATTTAAATATGTACCTGAAAAGGGGTTTTTTTCCCCCTAAACAAAATCACAATAACACACTCATATCTGATAAAAATTGTCAATAATTCCTTAATATCAGAAAATATTTGGAGTTCAAATTTTTTGTTGTCTCATAAATGCTGTATTTGTTTTACAGTTCGGTAGTTTGAATTAGAATCCAAATGAGATCCACATACTGAGTTTGCTTGATAGATAGGTCTTTTAACTCTCTTTTAATATGTGGTTTCCCTATCCCTCTCTCTCCTTTTCTTTCTCTTTTTCCTACAATATCTTTGGTGAAGAAACTGGTTCATTTGTTTTATAACTTCCCTATCTGGACTTTTCCGGTTATACCTCTCTGGTATAGTTTGACATGTTTCTCTGGACATGTATTTTCTGTAGAATGATAAGTAGAAGGTTAAATGCTCAACCAATACTATTACATAGTGATGTGTTCTTTTATCAGAAGAAGGTAATGTCTGGTTGTTTTTTGTAATGTTAGCAGTTGTTGATGCTACATGCTTAGACCCATAACTCATTAGAGGCTACAGAATTAATATTTTAATACTGTCATTACTACTTCTTTAGGAACTATTTGTAAAAGTACCTCCACACATCTACCAGTCTAAATATTGCTGTTCATGCTCAAAATTCAGAGTAAATGCTTAATTCTTTCCCTTATTTCCTACTTCTAAGAATAATGATTGGTCAACCCTGTCTTCTAACTCTTATGGTTTCCAAATGACCATAACCAGTTTATGCTTTTAAAAAATAAGTAAAAAGAAGAAAAAAAGATATTTTTAATTTTTAAAAAAAGTCTGTTTTAAATTTATAAATTGGAACAGCTTAAGCAAATTTAGGATTCATGTTTTCTGTAATTTTTTTCATCTTTTGGGAAGTTCAGATATAATAGAAATCTTACATTTCAGGTGGCTGTTCAGAGGCAGAAAACAGTAATCTGATAATTACACATCAGATGATATGCTAATTTTTTCCCAAAAGATCTGTTACATAAAACACTTTTGAAACACTTTTGGATCCCCATACTGGCCAGCCACCAAAAAAAGAAGGAAAACATTTCTATAATAGTACCATACATTAGTCTCCCATACACAGAGCATACATTGCAAGAACTCCAGTGGATGCCTGAAATCGTGGATAGTACCGAACAGATTGCCATTAATCAGAATAAGTTTCTGTTCATGTCTTCCACCCACTAATTTAATGCCTTTTCCATTTTAACTGAGCACTTATCATGTACCACAGCTATAACTTTTGCAGTTCGAGGTACTACAGCAAAACTAGCACAAATTTTTTTTCCCCTTCTTCACAATATCATGGTTAGAAGATTCGTTCTTACCATAGAGCTTAGCAACTCTCTGCATGTGATTTTTTTTCCCCCATATTAAGTTGAGAACTTTCACCTTTTCACCTAAAGGAAAAACCTTACTGCTTCTCTTTGACATACCTGAATTGCCATTATCACTACTGTTGTGCTTTGGGGCCATTGTGAAAATAAGAGTTACTTGAACACAAGCACTGCAATATTGTAACAGTTAATTTGATAACCTAGACAGCTAAGTGCCTAAAGGGCATGGAGCGTATACAGTGTGGAGACACTGAACTAAAGGGATAACTCACATCCCAGGCTCAAGATTTCATCATGGTACTCAGAACGGCATGCAATTGAAAACCTATGAATTGTTTATTTCAGGAATTTTCCATTTAATATTTTCGAACCACTATTGACCATGGGTGACTGAGACCAGGGGTAACAAACTGTGGAAAGCAATAGCATGGATAAGGAGGAATTACTGTATTCTTTTTAGTAAAAAAAAAAATTGAAACTTGAAATCACTTTTTAAAGATTCAGTATACTTCAGCTTCACTTTGGATATATTCACTTAGTATATTGTTTAATATTGGTTTTGTTAACAAGAGTAATGTGACTTACCTGTGTAAGGAATCTTTATAGTGGATATTTTATTTCCTTATACATTTTTGGAAAATAAAGGTAATATATATAACAAATGATTATTCATCACTAAGCACATACTATGCTTAGGCAGTAACCTTCAGAGATACAGTAACATCTTTAGATTTCTCGTGAATAATTATTTTGTCATTAGATGGGTATTTACCTCTCTATGTGCTTTTGATATATGTCTTACAAGCATAACATTGTGAATAATAACCACTGTGAATAGTTACATTTTTAATTGCTCAGAACAGTCAATGAGAAGTGCTGTAAAAAATTAATATGTACCATTTCGTATATTTTTCTATAAATTCACTTTAATTGGCAAAAGAGGTCAGGTAAGTTGATTGTTCTTTTGACAGGTGAAACTGCACTTTCCCTTTTGAAATTATTCCTTGCTTGGCTTCCCCAGTACCGCATCTACATTTCTTCGTGCGCTTTCATTCTTTTTTCAAACTCTTTTAAATGTTGATGTTCTTCAAGATTCTGTTCTCAGTCGGCTCTTTTAATTTCATGTGCTTTTCCTTGGGTAATCGCATCATCATCTCTAACTTTGATGGCCACCTATGTGACATCTTTTTCTCCAGCCTGTATCTCTTCCCTATTTACTAGATCTGTTTATTTAACTAAACACTGGCCCTTTCCTCTTCAAAATTTGGCAGTTACCCCAAACAATACATTCAGGAGACTTTGCTCTCTATATTGGTAAATTTCAATATCTCAGTAGATGTTACCACTAATCACTTAGTTTATCAAGCCAGAAGTCTGGGAGTCATGCTTAACTTTTTTTTTTTTTTCCCCCCACTCATCTTACCACATTTAATGGATTCCATCTCCTATATATGACTAATCTATCAACTTCTCCACAGCTAACCCAGGGTATAACTGTCTCTCACCTCAAAGCCTTCTTTTAGTTAAAAGTTCTTTATTACTTCTGGCCTTATTACTCTGAAAGGGCTTCCCAGATCCTAGATTTTATTAGTTTCTTTTGAGAAGTGCTCATGAAATTCTGTTCTCTCTCTCATAATAACCAGTTGTTACACTTAAAATTATTTGATACCTGTCTTTCCCAATGACCATAAACCACATGGAGACAGGGACTGTTCTCTATCAGGTACCTTTATCAGTTAGAGGAATAGTTGCTAAAAAGTAAGAACACAGTAAAGGTAGTTGGTTACAGAAAGAAAAGTTTATTTTGAACTTTTAACATCTTAAAATTTTAGGGAGGTACTAGTTACAGTGAAATGAGCACAGACTTTGGAATCTCTTGTCTAGCTTTGTGACCCTTGGAAATTGAACCTTAGTTTATTCTATCAGAATTAGTGGGCTAATCTTGCAATTATGAGGTTTTAATAAATTACTGAATAAAAGGCATCTAATAGTTTCACATAAATGGCACATAATATATGTTCCTTCCTTATTTCCTGGTAAATCTTGTTAGTTTTCTCTCACATATACATACACACACCACAGTAGGCCTGAGGTTGGTATTTTGACCTATAAAATTTTGGTTGCATTTAAAAATAAAAATATTAAAATTGTAATAGAAACTCCTTAAAACACTGATTCTTATCTATCTTGATGTTTATATATAATCTGTTACCCAGAAACACAAAGTGGGGGGTGGTGGGGGGTCATATTGTGATTATGAATGTTGTCCTTGTGAGAGTGTACAGTAGTGTGCAAATAACTTAGTATTTCACGTTGCCATTTTATGAAGTACTAAATTTTTTGTTTGGGGATCTTTTTAAAATCCTGCAGTACATTAATAATGTAGCTTTGGAATAGATTGGATATTTTATATCTTACCAACATATTTTAAGATAAATATGAAAAATGTGTATTGTTTTAATGCATTTTTTGAAGCTATTTTAGTATATCCTGGAAGTGTTAAATTTCTGTTGCTTGAATTTCTCTGACTTTAGAAATACTGTGATCACAGGAATCATTTAGAGTTGTTAATGTGATTCTAGTTGTAACTTGGAAAAATATGCTAAATAACATGACATGAATCAAAATCATGTGTGGTTTTATCCTAACATATGGTTTTACTTTGGTCTTTTATTCAGTTCTGGATTATGGGATTTTGTTTTTGTCCAGGAAGCTTTCAGACAGTTATTGGGCTTTTAATCCTTTTCACTAAAAATATTTTTGTGATGTTCTTCAGAATATTTTTTTTCAGCCATCTGTATGAAGAATTCTAATTCTGGTATATAGCAAGTTTTGTCTAAGTATTGAATTGGTCATAGTTAACTTTCGATTCATGTGATGTCTCTCAAAGTAATAGTTTCAGTTTAGGAGTAAAGCATCAAGTGACAAATAATTGGAGTTTTTAAAACTTGAGGGGTTGCACTTTGAGGATAAAAATGGAAAAATATGTTTTAGGAAAATTAATCTTAATGAGTAATGGTCATAGGAAATGACCAAAATGGAGGCAAGGTATCAGGTATGCAGTTATCATGTTTGGTACTATTACCTTTGGTGATAGAGAAAGGTGAATTTGAGATATTGAAAAGAAAACAAAATTTCGTGGGACTTACTAATGATTATTGTTTCTCCTATAAGACAATAGCTTCCCAGGGTCAAACTGAAAAGTTTGGGATTATGCAGTTTAGGAGGAAAGATATGTTTTATTTCAGCTTAATGAGTTTGAAGTGACAATAAGATATCAAAGTGGAAAACTTGGGAATTAGAATGTGCACATGGGGCCGGCCCGGTGGCGCACTCAGTTGAGTGCGGTGCTTGGGAGTGCGGCGGTGGTCCCGCCAAGGGTTCGGATCTAATATAGAGACCGGTCCGCTCACTGGCTGAGCGCGGTGTGGGCGCGACATCAAGGGTTGCGATCCCATTGCCGGTCGCGGTACAGGCGCGACACCAAGGGTTGCGATCCCGTTACCGGTCATGAAAAAAAGGAAAAAAAAAAAAAAAAGAATGTGTACATGAAGAATCAGTTTCTGTTAGCACTTGATTAAGTTCATTATTATAAGTTTAAACTAAACTTTTTTCCCTTAAAGAAAGAAATCAAGGTTGGCTTTCTATTTACTGTATCTGAACTATATAATTATTTTTCTTTTCATACCATAGTTCACAAAGATGTCCAAAACTAATGGCTTATCAGAAGATTTAATATGGCACTGTAAAACACTGATCCAAGAAAGGGATGTAGTTATAAAACTTATGAACAAATGTGAAGACATTTCAAATAAATTGACCAAACAAGTTACCATGCTCACGGGAAACGGAGGTGGATGGAACATCGAACAGCCCTCCATTCTAAACCAAAGGTAGTTTGTTGAACACATTTATTATTTTTTCTCAATTGTATAAAATATCTGAACTTATTTCTGTATTGTGTCTGGGGAAATTAAATGTGGAAGTGATATGGCAACTGATGTTAGAAGAAAACCCCCAAAATTTCCTATATAATAGCACATAAGTGGTATATAAATTTTTATTGATTCTCTTCCCCCTTCCCCAGCAGAGTATTTTATTCCATCATATTACTATAAATTAGAGGGGGGAAATGGTATAATGTTATGTAACCTATGCCTTCCTTGTCTGATAACAGATAATTCTTATATAATCACAGAAACTGAAAAGGTAGTTTTAGCTATCTCTATACATAAATTTGGTGTTTCAAGAAAAAGCTGCTTGCTTATAAGTCATCAGTTTAAAAATTTTTGTCTTAGCCCATTTTCTTTTTAATCATAAATAAAATGAAATGATTAAAATATTCTATATTTGTGATGAAATGTTTTAAATGCTTTGAAAAGCCCAGATTTTTAAATCTTCTTTTGGAATAGAAACACATCAGAAAGGGAAAGGACAGATACTTTTGTTAAATAGATTATATAAGTATACATATTCCCCAGAAATGCTACCTTCAGTAAAATACCTTGGCAAAATGCTTGCAAAAAATAAACATTAAAAATTGTCCAATAGCCAGTACATATTTAAATGGCTTTTTGTAATTGTGACCACCCACATTTTGCATGGTGTCAGCAGTTGGGGTGGGGGAAATTGTTTTGAACTTCCTTTAAAAGTTTGTTTATTTTTACGTAGTTCAGAGACTCAGAACTGTTCAGAATACTTCCTTTTAAAAAATATATAAAATTATTTACTATGCTATTATTTATAGTGACAAAACATGGAAACAATTTGAGTTCCTAAAATCAGGGAATAGTTGGAATGAATTACGGTATATTCATACTGAGCAATGTTATGCAGCTTTAAAAATGAGTTACATCTGTTTAGAATATTTCTGACATATTTTAATAAGATTAGCACTAGAGTCTCGTTAAAATTCATTACCTTGGTTATTTTATTTACTTCTGGGTTTTTTCTAAGTTAATGATCAAAGCATATTTGCTGATCATTGATTAATAATTAAAAATCAAGGTATTAAAAAAAAAAAACCAAGCTATGGTTACTGGCCTTTAATAGTAAGCTACAATCTTTTCTGTGCCCTTCTAGGGTGCTATGGGATGGTGTAGGGAAACGTGATGCAGTTCCCACAAAGAAGCTCTTTTCTCTCTTGCATAGAAAGAACTATATCAGCAAATTCATCTCCTAAAAGTGTAGTTGGAGCTGCTGCTTCTTGTTCTCCAGCACTGGATGTGGGGAGTTCTTCACTCTACAAGACTTACCCAGTTGAGTCTACTTTATCATAATTTGGAATTTAAAAAATCAAGTGCTTTATTGCATCACTTTAAAAATTTCTCTCTTAAACCCACATTCACAAGGTCCTATTACTTGTAAATAGTATGATCAGGTAATAAACTATCCTTTCATTAGACTGAGGATTTTTTTAAACGAAATATTTAATAAGAAAAATAGTGTTTTTTGTTTTTGTTTTTTTAATGTGATAATTGGATCTAATTCAACTTCCAAAACCTGTTTAGATAGTTTCTTTAGAGTTTATTTAAGTGCACTTTTAGGGGGTGGAATTTGTTGTCTTAGTTTTTGTTCTTCAGCCAAGGTAAGAGTTGCACAAGCAATTTTTACTTGGTGTACTGGCCAGGCATTGAGGCTGCTTAGTATAGAGACATTTAAAGTTGTTTCCTTGCCTTGGGAAAGAATTTAATAGCATATAGGAAAATATTAGACTATCCTGATGAATAATCTATCATGCTTGCATCTTTCTGTTAACAGAACAAATTCTTTGTAGCAAAGCTTACTTTGAAGGAAAATTAATGTTTACTGTTTAGTTTCTATTACAAATTTATGTGAATTGTAACAGAAGGAAAATTGCCTTTTAGAGAAACAAGTAGAGACATTCCAGGATTTGCTAAAAATAAAGCCTTTGTAAGGAAAAATTAAATTTCTGATATGTACCTCTAAATCATTACATTTATGATCTTTATCTTAAAATGTCAAAATTAAAATTGCTTAGTTAAAATATAATACAGTGAGGGGGAAAAAAAAGAATTCACTGTTTCTTCTGTTTTATTCTCCTTAGATGTAGCCATCTATAAAGCTTTAGCAATTAATCTAAAATTTAACAGCTTTAAACTGTTCTAACTGAAAAACTTTCTCACATGTTCACAATACAATATATTTAATCGTGTGTGTCCTGTCTTTTCTGAGCCAAATCTACCAGAGTTCTGATCTTGTTCATTCTGGATCATTGCCTATCCTGGTCTTAAACAGGAGCTATGAGACCATGTGACAGTGATGTGAATGCAAATCAATACCCCATATGTGGTTTGACTAACTCAAAATACTAGGATGTAAATATTTTAGTTCGAATACTTCTGTTAGTACAAACTAGTATTATGGTAATATATTCAGCAGCCAGGTCGTACTTAGGGGACATAAACTTTTGGTCAGCATCCATAATCTGTATAAAAAACAGTTTAGAGAGACTGCTTCAAACAAGTCTCTCTAGCACTATATTTCTGCATTTTAAAGTCAGATTTAACACATTATATACGTAACCTGTTGTTTCTATTTTAGGCCTTTCTCACCTTTGAAAATAATTTTGAAACTAGTTTCTATGACAGGAGATTTAAATCCAATTTAATCTTCACACTGTGAAGAAATCATAGTAACTCTGCCGGAAGGATTTTTTTTTTTCCAAGACAAGTAACTTCAAAATAACCTGTCTCATTTTCTTTCTTGATCTCAGAAAATCTTAAAATCTTTTTTTTTTTTCTTAGTGGGAGGAAAGAAAACCTTTAGTTTGGAGATATTTGTACTACTATATTGAGAAGAGAGCACTTAACTAATTCAGAAGACCTGAGCAAATCCCTACATTCTTATCTGTAAATTGGTGGTTGGGGTTTATTTGCAGTCATGAAAATCCCTAGAAAACTGTAGAGTTTCAAAATAATGTGGAGTATGATTATATGGCATCTAAATATTAGAACCTACTAGAGAAAAGAATATAGCTATGCTGTTTTAAAATGTCATATTAAATGAATTGGGTTCAAAGAGTCTTTGTCAAAACTGCATTTACATTGATTCTTTTACATTCTGATGAAAGGAACTAATGGACAGCACTTCTGTGATACTAAGCAACAGAAAGTTAATTGTGATTTAGACAAATCTAGCAGAGAGGCAAATATACACACACGTATTAATACTTATATATTTTTAAAACAAATATTTTAATATATAATAAAACTGTTTAATGTCCTGATCAAAACACTTTACCAGAACTTTTGTGATTGCGAATTTTATTTGAATAGAAAATTCTTTGTAGTAGATGCTTTTAAAATTTCCTTATCACTTCTTAAAATTTGATGTATAATGAGTATTTTGACAGTTAGACTTATTTCTCAACATGTGTTGGTGATGAAGAATTCAGTAATTTTTGCTTATTATATTTCTGGGTTATTTGCGATAGGCTATACACTAGGATGGGATGTTGGCCCTTGAATACAATTATAGGTGATGTAATATGCCTGCCTTACCAAGTTTCATTATTTTTACAAAATGTGAACTTTATGTTTGTGGGATGACTACAGCATTGGGAAGGACTCAGAAAAATAATGGAGAACTCAGTGTTGACCATAGGGTGGGTGGGTCAGAGAGAGAGAAACTTTTTCGTTTTTGTATTTAGTGGTCAAGGGCTGACCTCTGGATCAGACCTAGCTTGGATACTGGCTCTACCACTGCACACATGAGATTTGGTTAGCTATATGACCTTGGACAAGTTATTTAGCTTCTCTGAGGCTCAGTGAACTTATCTGTAAAATGGGGATAATTATCTACTTTATAATAAAATGTAGATTAAATGAAATAATAATGCATATAAAGCCCATAGCATAGTGTCTGGAATATGGTAAATATTTCTATGTTAGTATTTACTCTCACCACTAACTATAGTAAAAAAAATTCTTTTGGATCTAAAAATTAAAATATTTACAGTAATATGTTTTATTTATTATTACTTTTGTAGTAGCATAGAAATTGTATTGGCTAAGAAGGCAAAAGATGTTTTTTAAAATCCAGCTAAAGAACTGTAAAAACCTTAGAAATACTATTAATTTTTCTCCTACGTATACTTTTAATTTTTTAAGTGAGAAACATTTTATAGGCTGCATACCCCACAGTTGAAACAAAGATTCTGATTTAAGATGGACATCTTTCAACCCCACTTCTTTTACTTCATTCTAATTAAAGTATTTTGATTTTAGAATTTGACCCTTTAACCATTTATTATACCATAGCTATGTCTAGACCCCAACCCTACATGCAGACAGGATGTATGTAAGAGGAAACTAAGGGGACAGGATAAAAATTGGAAGGATAGGAGGCATGGCCATGTCCTAGGTTTTCACGTTAACATGGTATGTATGAAGGGTCTTCAAAGTTCATTGAAAGACTCCTATTATCTTTATAATTCCATTTTTCCATGAACTGTTTGAAGTACCCTCATATGCTATCCTAGTGAGTATAAAAATAGGCATTAGAGTGAGATAGATTTCCTGAATTAAAATCTTAGCATTAACACTTTGTGGCTATGCAACCTCAGGCAAATTACTGAGTCTCAGGGTTTTTCATTTCAATAGGTATATTACAGGATGTTTAGAGGGCTAATTGAGATGATGTCTGAAAAAGGATATCTGTGTGTGTCTGTATATAATAGGTATTCAATAAATTACTGCTATTAGTTTTTAACCAATTGAACTGTTAGAAAAAATTGTTCTTGTCATTCATTATAACTCTCCCATATTACCTTTCAAACAGCTCATTCCCAGAGATTAGTCTCTGTATGTTTTTCCAAATAAAATAAGATTTTTAACACTGCTATGCTATTTTCTACTCACTGATGATCATTGATATCTGGCAAGTTTACATTTGTACATAGAACACAAACAAATACATGCATATAAGCACACTTCAGGATTATACCAGTGACATTCGGGGTGATTGTCACACACTCAGAAAGTATTTATAAAACCAGCCTGGCAAAGTAGCAAATTATGTTTGTGTTTTTTGTTCTAATACTTTGAAGTTCCTTAATTTGCTAAAAATCAAATTAGTACACTACAATTTTCTAGTATATATAGCTTAGTAATATGGTATCATAGTTATTATTCTGAATATTTATGGAATTGATTAATTAGGTGGCATTACATTATGACCAAATATGGAAATACGTAATTCTTATTGCCAGAAGAAATAAGTCAACAAATACAGAATAAAGTTTGAGAAAATAAAAAAATTATGTGTTGGGTTCATTTTCTTAAGTAGGTGTACATAGCTTTTAACAGTAGGTTAAAAGGTAAGTCTAGACCTAGGCATTTCAGTTTTCATGTGTGTTGTAAGCCTAAAGTTAATGTTAGAAAACTAGTACAGAAAACTAATGGAAGCATAAATATATAATATTTGGTAACTCTTTCTTTACCAGTTTGTCACTCAAGCCTTATCAGAAGGTTGGTTTGAATTGGCTGGCATTGGTACATAAACATGGACTTAATGGCATTTTGGCAGATGAAATGGTAAGTGTGCTCTATTTATAGGATTTATTATTCAAAGTGTAATTAAAAGCCATCCTTGCTGTCATTTAAAATGTGAAATTTTTCCTTGCCACCGTAATGAACTGCTCTCACTTCATTATCTTATAATTTCTCTCACCCCTCTCTGTGTTCTATTGCCTGTCTTAGTTCCAGCCTCCTCCCTCCTCCCCAAATAAAAATAGGTTTATTGTCTTTGATTAATGAATAGATGTATTAGAAATTAGAAATTACATAAAAACACAAAGAAGAAAAGCAAAGTTACCCATAATCCTACCACTTAGAAACAAGCATTAGTTTGGTGTCTGTCTTTCTAGGTTTTTTCTTCTGCAGGTTGTGTGTGTTTGTGTGTGTGTGTGTACACATGTATATACATATAAAAACATACGTAATACTGACATTTTGCTATATGTGCTTTTCTATGGCTGCCTTTTAAATTTTAATTTAACACAGATACTTATACTTGTCAGGAAATAAATCCACACATATATCAGCAACATCATTTCAGCCATTTTACTTTTCTTTGATGTCTTTCGGAGTCTTTTTTTCTTTCCCACATCACATTTGTTTAAAGCTAAGTTCAGAAAGTACATTAAAGCCAATAGTCCAGGTATTGTCATGTAGAGACCTGACCTTTATTCTACCATTGTCTCCCTCCAGCTATCCTTTTATATAGTGCTTATTTAAAATTAGTCTTGTTCAAGAGAGAAAACATTTATATGTACATGTGTATTCCACTATGAGGATTCCCAAAATAAAAATGAACAAAGATTAGTGCTGCTTGTTCCCTAGTTAGCTTCTAGGAAGGTAATCTTCGGTACTATAAGACACATTCCCATACATACTTCATACTGTCGTTAAAATAAAGGTGCTATTTATCTAATAGAAAATGAATAATATATACAGGATTTCAAAATACTTATAGAAATTACATATGCAATAACTGCGTAGTCTAGTTGTGTAACTAGACCTGGGACTCAGGCTTGGGTTTTGGGCCCCAGTTTTGCCTCTCCTGGTCTGTCTGATCCTTGCCAGGTGACCTAACCTCTCAGAACTAATATTAATAAAATGTAGATAATTGCTATATTATAAGATTGCATTTGGTATCAAATAAGATATATTATTTAAAAAAATAATGAGACTATTTTTGTAACCTTTAAAACATAATATTGATAACTTTGTGGCCTAGTTAGCTAGGGTTGCCATAACAAAATACTACAGACTGAGGGGATTAAACAACAGAAATTTATTTTTCACAGTTCTGGAGGCTGGAAGTTCAAGATCACAGTGATGGCAGGTTTGGTTTCTTCTGAGGCCTCTCTTCTTGGTTTGTGGACCTTCTCATTGTGTCCTCTTATGGCCTTTTCTCTGTGTGCGCACATCTCTCTTCCTTTAAGGACACCAGCCTTATTGGATTAGGACCCCACCTTTATGACATCCTTTAACCTTAATTTTCTCCTAAGAGGCCCTGTCTCTAAATATAGCCACATTTGGGGTTAGAGTTTCAACATATGTATTTGGGGGCGGTGGGGACAGACACAATTCAGTTCATAACAGTTGGTAATGTTTAGCTCCCCTAAGGAGCTAAATCTCCTCAGTAGGTTTTTCTTGAACCAGTATTTTATTGATGTCTAATTTACTTGCAGTAAAATCACAAATGTACAGCTTAGGAACTTTCCACATATATGTACACCCACATGACCACCATCAAGAGCAACATTTTCGGGCCGGCCTGGTGGCGCACTCGGTAGAGTGTGGTGCTTGGGAGCGCGGCGGCGTTCCCGCCCAGGGTTCAGATCCCATATAGAGACCGGTCCGCTCACTGGTTGAGCGTGGTGCGGGCGCAACACCGAGGGTTGCGATCCCGTTGCCAGTCACGGTACAGGTGCGACACCGAGGGTTGCGATCCCATTACCGGTCACGAAAAAAGACAAAAAGGAAAAAAAAAAGAAAAAAAAGCAACATTTTCATCAACCCAGAAAGTTCCTCATGCTTTTTTAGAGTCATTACCACCACCACTATCCTGACATCTATCACCATGGATTAATTTTTCTTAGTTATATAGTATATGCAGTATGTACTATTTGTTTCTGGTTCATTTGGTATAACATAATGTTACTGAAATTCATCTGTGTTCTTACATGTATCAGCAGTTTGCTTTCTTTTTTTATTGCCCTGTGATATGGTAGTTCATGGTATAAACATGCCGCAATTTGTTTATTTTTCTGTTGATGGACATGTAAGTTATTTCCAATATTCAGCTACTAAAACTGCTATGAACATTCTTACCCAAGTCCTTTTGTGGACATATGCTCTCAAATCTCTTGATAATATTCTTCCCCACCCTCTTCTCACCTCCCCTCTTGATAATATTCTTAAGAGTGGAATTGCTGGGTAATAGACTAGGTATATGTTTAACTCCAGTTAGTCATGGGACATCATCCTCAATCCATCCAGTGTGTATTAAATATTTGCTATATATAAGCAGTAAACAAAATTATGTCCTTTCTGTACAATACAAAAAGAATTCCATATTAACGTGTGTCACATATAAACTAGCAATTAAGATCCATCTCTCCTGCTTATTAAAGTACATCAAAGATTTGATCAATTTTCTCATTTGAGAACTAAGAACATAGAAGTTTTCTTAGAATTTTTTGATGGGATGTCTGAAATGAATACAGCCCAGAAAGGCTTCTTTTCTTTTTGTATTTTCAAATATTTATTTGTTTTTTGTTTTCTTTTTTAAATTTCATATATTGTCTTTTAAACTTAATTTTAGGGCCTAGGAAAAACTATTCAAGCCATTGCGTTCCTGGCATACCTCTATCAGGAGGGTAATAAAGGTCCTCATTTGATCGTTGTTCCAGCCTCAACTATAGGTTTGTAATACTGGAGACAACTGTACTTGACTTCATAGTGTTTTATGTAGGTAGAAGGGTGTGTGTGTGTGTGTGTTGTTGTTGTTGTTGTTGTTGTTGTATTGGCAGTCTTTTAACAGAAAATAATTCAAATAAAAGTCACTTATTCAGTTTTTACATTATTGTAGTACTAAGACCATTTGATAAGTTTACTAGAGTATTTAAGCAAATAAGTACTTTTTCATTTATAATTAAACATTTAGTGAATTAAATTAGAAAGTTTGTGATTAATCCCTACTGAAATTACTGTTCTATTCTTTCTAAATTGATTGGGTGTGGAAGTTAGAGTAAGAGACTGTTTCTACATATGAATGTAACAAAATAAAAATCTCTTTAAATTGAAAGTTTATAATCACCTATAAATATAATAGTTGGTCTTCTGTCCCTTATTTTGATGCCTCTTCAAAACCTCAAGATCATTTTAATTATAAGGAGTAATTTGTGAAGGGTCTGTAATAAAAACAAAATTATCATGTTATTTATATTTATAAAAGAATAATTCTGAGTAGAACTTGTCAAACTTCAGTATTTTTAACTGTGTGAACATACCCTATTGTAGCAGATGCAAGTAATATCTCTTTTATTTCATAGATAACTGGTTAAGGGAAGTTAATTTATGGTGCCCCACTTTAAAGGTGCTCTGTTACTATGGTAAGAATATGTCATTTTGCTTTTTACTTTGGGAGTTTCATTAAAATTATAGTAAAGCACTATAAATACAGTCAAAATGTGTGTATTGTTTTTAAATTCTAGGCTCTCAAGAAGAACGTAAACAAATTAGATTCAACATTCATAGTAAATATGAAGAGTACAATGTAATTGTGACCACGTAAGTACTGAGAAAATTTTTTGGAAGAGATTTGCACAGCCTCCAAATTAAAAATATATATATTTTGTAGTCATATAGGAAAGTTTATGCTATGAACTGTGTATCAAAATAGTGGAATGATATATGTTGAGGATTCGGGCATTTTTTAGTTTGGGGTATACCACCAATACAGAGGTTTTGCTAGTACATCAGCTCATTAGCAGTGGATATAAAAAGGTTTTGTGCACTTATTTTGAAAGCATAGTCTTATAATATGACTCTCAGTTAAGCTTAAAGTAAAACTCAAGATATCCTACCAAAATGATTTATATTTCTAACTTGCAGATAAGTGTTAATAATTAAAAAGCCAGTTAGGGCCAGGTGAGGTGAGCAAGGCTGAGTGCAGCAAGTATAGGGTTGGATTCTGCCTTTATTTAAAATTCAAGTATTGAGTGGGCTGAGCCCATGGCGCACTCGGGAGAGTGCGATGCTGGGAGCGCACAGCAGCGCTCCCGCCGCGGGTTCGGATCCTATATAGGGATGGCCGGTGCGATGTGCTCACTGGCTGAGCACGATGCGGCCAGTCACAAAAAAGGACAAAAAAAAAAAAATTCAAGTATTGGGGCCAGTGCACGCTGCCCAGAGAGGCCTGAGAGCCCCTGGGCCCAGAGGCCCCAAGCCACCTGTGCTGGAACAGGTAGGCACCTCCACGGGATCCCCAGCCCAGGTCAGTCTGCGCCACCCAGAGAGATCCGAGAGCCACTGGACCCACAGGCCCAAGCACCTGTGCCACAACAGGTAGGCAGCACACCAAGAGAACCTCCGCCCAGGCCCGTCCGTGCTGCCCAGAGAGGCCCAGGAGCCACCGGGCCCACAGGACCCCAAGTCACCCTCATGAAAACAGGCAAGCAACGCACTGCAGGATCCCCAGCCCAAACCAGTCCCCAGTCCCCAGTGCCCAGAGAGGCCCAAGCCACCAACACACAGACTCCGAGGTAGCCATGCTGAATTGGCAGTCACTGCAGGATCCTAGCCAGACAGTAGGGTCGAATGAGTGGACTATGAAATCCCCTGCCACAATGACTAAACACCAGAGGAAAGATACCAGAAATATGAAAAATCAGGAAAGTATGACACTACCAAAGGAAAATAATAACTCTTAAACTCTAGATCTTATAGAACAGGAAGTCCTTGAAATGACAAGGATATCGAGCAACAATTCTAAGGAAATTAAATGAGATACAAGAAAACTCAGTTAGACCACACAATGAAATGAGAAAAAGTATACAGGACCTGAAAGAAGAAATGTACAAAGAAATCAATGCCCTGAAAAAGAATGTAGCAGAGCTTGTGGAACTGAAGGATTCATTCAATGAAATAAACACAACAGAGAGTTTAACCAGCAGGCTAGAACAAGCAGAAGAGAGAATTTCTGACCTTGAAGATGGGCTGTTTGAATTAACACAGGCGGACAAGAAAAAAGAATTTTAAATATTGAAGAAAATCTGAGAGAGATAACAGACAACCTTAAACACTCCCATATCCAAATCATGGATATTCCACATTCAATGAAATAATGGCAGAAAATTCCCCATGTACAGGGAAAGACACAGATATTCAGATTCAGAAGGCTCAAAGATCCCCAAGCCTGTTCAACCCAAAAAGGTCCTCTCCAAGATGTGTTATAGTCAAATTGGCAAAATTCAAAGACAGATAGAGAATCTTAAAAGTTGCAAGAGAGAAGCGTCAAGTCACTTATAAGGGCGCCCCAATCAGACCAACATCAGACTTTTCATCAGGCAACCCTAAAAGCCAGAATGGGATGATATATTCAAAATAATAAAAGACAAAAATTGCCAGCCAAGAATACTTTACGCAGAAAGGCTATCCTTCTGAAATGAAGGACAAATAGTATATTTCTCAAGCAAACAAAAACTGCAGGAGTACACTGCCGCACAACCAGCCTTATGAGAAATTCTCAAGGGAGTACTAGGTTTGGTACACCTGAAAAACATCCACCACTGCCATATACAACTCAAGAAAGAACAAAACCCACCAGTAAAACAAAAATGCTAACAATAAAGAGAAAAAAAAGTTTATCACCCCAAGAAACGAACAAACACAGAAGACAAACAGTGAATCAGAAAGAAAGGAACAGAAGATACTTAAGACATCCAAACAAAAATCAATAAAATGCTAGGAGTAAATCAGCACCTTTCAATAACAACTCAATGTAACAGGATTAAATTCTCCACTCAAAAGACACGGAATGACTGACTGGATTAAAAAGGTGGACCCAACTATATGCTGCTGGCAAGAGACTCACCTCACCTGTAAAAATACACATAGACTAAAAGTGAAAGGATGGAAAAAGATATACCATGCAAATAGAAACAAAAAATGCACCGGAGTAGCTATTCTTATATCAGATAAAATAGACTGAACCAAAAACCATAAAAAGGGATAAAGAAGGCCACTATGTAATGATAAAAGGATCTGTCCGTCAAGAAGACATAACAATCATAAATATATATGCATCCAACATTGGAGCAGCCAGATTTACAAAGCAAACACTGTTAGACCTAAAGAGTGAGATAGACATTAATACCAAATAGCAGGGGACCTGAACACCCCACTCTAAATATTGTACAGATCATCTAGGCAAACAATCAACAGAGAAACACAAGAACTAAACAGTACTTTAGACCAATTGGACTTGGCAGAGATCTACAAAACATTCCATCCAGTAACCTCAGAATATTCATTCTTCTCATCAGCATATGAAACATTCTCCAGGATAGACCCATGTTAGGTCACAAATCAAGTCTCATCAAATTTTTTTTTTCCTTTTTTTTTTTTTTTTGTCCTTTTTCGTGCCTGGCAACAGATCGCAACCCTCAGTGTCACGCCCGTACCGGACCGGGACCGGCTATGGGATCGCAACCCTCGGTGTTGCTCCCGCACCTCGCTCAGCCAGTGAGCGGCCGGTCTGTATGTGGGATCCGAACCCTCGGCGGGAGCGCCACCACACTTCCCAAGCGGCGCACTCACACAGACTAAGAGTGAAAGGATGGGAAAAGATTTACCATGCAAACAGAAATGAAAATTGAGCTGGAGTAGCTATTCTTATATCTGATAAAATAGATTTTAAACTAAAAACCATAAAAAGAGATAATGAGGGCCACTACATAATGATAAAAGGATTGATCTATCAAGAAGACATAACAATCATAAATATATATGCACCCAATGTCAGAGCAGCCAGATTTATAAAGCAAACTCTATTATTCCTAAAGAAGGAAATAGACACTAATACCATAATAGCAGGGGACCTGAACAACCCGCTATCAATATTGGCCAGATAATCCTAGGCAAAGCATCAGCAGAGAAACACAAGAGCCAAACAACTCTAGACCAATTGGACTTGGCAGATATCTACAGAACATTCCATCCAACAATCTCAGAATATTTATTCTTCTCATCAGCACATGGAACATTCTCCAGGATAGATCACATGTTAGGTCACAAATCAAGTCTCATCAAATTCAGAGAATTGGAATTATTCAATGTATTTTTTCAGATCACGATGGATTAAAATTAGAAATAAATTAAATACAAAACTCTGGAAACTATACAAATACATGGAAATTAAACAGTATTCTACTTAATGACATATGGTTCCAAGAAGAAATTAAACAGGAAATCAAAAAATTTATTTAAAGTAATGAAAATAGGCGCAGGGGCGGAGTGAAGCGCGCCAGACCGGCCCAACTCTGCGAGCTCTGTGAGTCACCCCCAGCCC
>NW_007728562.1:0-406 GCF_000696425.1 Galeopterus variegatus
CCTCCATGCCCTACCAGGCGGCCAGTACCCCAGGCTCATTGGACTATACCTATAGTCCCTGGTTTAAGACCAAAAATGAATCTTAAAATTCAAGGCAAAGAGTTCTGATGCCTCGTTGACATGGGGGCGGATCGAACAGTCCTTAGACGGGAGGAAATCCCTTCGAGCTGGAAGTTAGTTCCAGGCCCCCAAATTTTGGGAGTAGGGGGAAAAACCCCAATGTGGGAAACCCATGAAATCCTTCACTGGGAAGATGCTGATGGCACAAAAGGGAAAGTAAAACCTCTCATTGCTGCCGGATTGGCGGCCAACCGGTTAGGCCAAGATGTTCTAGGCCAAGCAGACGCTTTCATTACCGCTGACCATAAGGCCCTTTATGAAGATATCCTAGATGAGGAGGAGTATC
>NW_007728562.1:5167-18207 GCF_000696425.1 Galeopterus variegatus
TCACGGCTCTCTTCCCCTGTCTCCTTCCAAAGGGGACTGGAGGGAAAGAGGAATCCGGGTCGTTCACTCACTCACCAGAAGGAACGAGGCTAGGGCTGTATGGGTTGGCTGATGGCAGATCTGTCAGGGTGTGTTGGGGGATGGGGAGTTATTTAATGGGTAAAGAGTTTCAGACTTGGAGGATGAAAAAGTTCTGGAGATAGATGGTGGAGATGGCAGCCAATAATGTGAATGTACTGAATGCCACTGACCCGTATGGTTAAAAATGGTTAAGATGGTAGATTTTATGTTATGTGTTTTTTACCACAATAAAATAAAATTCATCTTGGGTGTCTGAGTGACTACCTGGTATACTGGAGGAACTTTGGTGTATCTGGAAGGAAGACTGCAGGTTCAGTGTTGGATATACTGAGTGTGGGCTGCTGAGGGACATCCGAGTAGAGACAGGAGGTGCTATAATTCAGTGATTAAGAGCATGAGCTCAGGAGCTAGCCTGCTATGGTTCATACCTGGCTCAATAACTCACTATCTGTGTGAGCTGGGCCTCATTTTCCTCTTTTGTAAAATGGGAAAAATAAAAGCACCTATTTCGTAGGATTGCTATGAGGATTAACAAGACAATCCATGTAAAGCAAGTTGTGTCAAGCTGGTCTACAGTAAGTACGCAATAACTTTAGCTATTATTATAACTCTGTGTCTAATAGGCAGTGGGGTCCAGAGCTCAAGAACTAGGTAGAAGTTGGAAAACAAATATAGATCTGGTAGTTGTTTTTTGTTTGTTTCATTGTTTGTTTGTTTGTTTTTATTTTGTTTTGTTTTGGTAATTGTTAAATTCATTGAGATATGCCAATCAAAATCAATTTTGAAATCTGACATTTTCATTAACCCAGGTGTCCTTGTCATAGATAAATACATAGTTTGCATTTGAATTTTTAGAAATATTGAAAAATAAGTGAAGGACACTCACATTTGCTTTCTTGAACACCCAAAAGTCCACATCAGTTGATGTCCCTAACCATTACTCCTTTTTGAAGGACAAGTGGTAACTTCTATAGAAGAGCTTCCTCTCCCACATCTTCCCTCTCAGTTCTGGTTTCTTGGGACAGGGTCCCTGAGCTTATAACAGAGCTGGGGTCATGGTGTTTGTTACTTCTTGATTCCATTGAGGGGTCAGGGCCATCTTGGCTAAGGCTATTAATTTCCCTATTTTTGAAGTAGTCTATGAAGATTCACCTAAAACTGTTTCTGGCAACGGGTTCAGCTGCCCTCTTGCACTAAACAAATGACCTGAAAGCCTAAAAGATGGCGCAAGGATTGGAAGCTTTACTCAAATAACTGGCATCTGGGCGATGACCAGGCTAAAATCATCCCACCTTCCGATGCCTGTTCTGGGGTTTGTAAAGGGGAAGAGGTGGGAAGGTGAAGTAAGGTTTTTGTCTTGTGGGCAAAAGTGGAGGCCAGTCACATGATTAGCAGCATGTCTGAGTCAGATGTCAGGGTCCCATGATGAACGGGGCACTTTGGTGCCATGGAATCAGCTGTTGGTGGATTGGTCAGCATCAAGCCCCTGATGTTATCTCCAGGCCAGATTCTTTATCTCCTAGGGAGAGCTCAAAGACAATAACCTCAGTTAAGCATCACTGGAGCATAAAAATACCTGATTCATACCTGTAACTAATATGAATGCAATTTTCCTTAAGCAAGAAATTGAGTTAATTACCAGCAAAGGTGTTTTGCCTTTCTCTTAGACTTCCTTTGTTTGCAGTTGATTAGAAAAGTTAAGGGAAACAAGAAAATTTAGTTTCAATTTTTAATTCTAGGTGTGTAACATTTCAGTCAATCAACATAAGAGCACATGACAGGAGATAAACAGAAATAAACTTTCGAAAAGGATCCTTTTGGGGCATGATTTCATCCCTGGGCAGTTTCAGACTCATGGTCAGTTTCTCAATTGCTCTGCTAACTCCAAGGAATTGATGAGTATCAGTTTCTCCCTGTGGGAGGGCTATGGCTCACTCAGAAAGGAGGAATTGTGAGTCTAGCAAGTCACTGGTCATAAAAGGATTGTTTCCAAGGAATTGATGAGTATCAGTTTCTCCCTGTGGGAGGGCTATGGCTCACTCAGAAAGGAAGAATTGTGAGTCTAGCAAGTCACTGGTCATAAAAGGATTGTCTCTAAATCAATGGCTAACTGAAATTTTCTGCTTGGTCTCAGTTTCCCTACAGATAGCTGTTCTCTCGTTAAGGTCCCTTTGAATTCCCCACTGTCAATCATTCCACCTATTTGTATGGAAAACCGATGAAGACTCCTCTTGCTACTTCCTGCTGGAACGGGGTGTAGAGAAGTGGAATTTCATGACATGATGGGAGAGATACTCTTTAGTTCCTTTCTTTATCTTTGTAAAAGGATTATTCCTAAATTAATGGCTAACTGAAATTTTCTGATTGGTCTCAGCTACCCCAAAGATGGCTGTTCTCTGGTTAAGGTCCCTTTCGAAACTTATAGATCAAAACCCGTAGAAAGAATCATGAAATAGTTTCTTAATTATAAATTAAGAATATATCATCGATAAAATAATCTAATATAGTCATTATAAAAACACATAAATATAGTAATAAGAGGGTCTTTTTTCCACAGAGGTAGTCTTTCTAAAAATGCTTAATGATGTACATAGTGAGAACTAAGTGTCTCATTGGCCGAGGAAGAAGTTACAAATAAAGGGGGAAGACTCCATTGAACCCTATGGCGTTGCATTGAAACCAGAGGAATCAATATGAACTCATGGTTTGAGATACACGCACACACACAAACACATACATAGAAATGTAGATGTAGAAACAAATACAGAACTGTATGCACGCATGGGTTAGTATGCACACATATATTTCCTATCTCTGTCTGCAGAGAGGGTTTAGGAACAAGGACACCTTAGTAGCAAATGATGAAGAGTCAGTTACCGTCAAGGCATTATATATCTCAGTAATTCTTTAAGTCATCATGGTATCACTTCAGTAATTGATGTAAGAAATAGTGACCTGAATTACAAGGGAAAGGTTAAAATTTAACCTACAGTCACCATTTTCTTGTTTGCAAGGAATGCAAAAAACTTTCATCAAAACATAGGATCCAGATCTTGGTTTTTCAATAATCATTTTTCAATATAAGGCACCAAAGTTTCTTGCAGAAGTGGTTGATTCCAGGGCCTGGGCAGGAAAAAATCAAAATGAGCTTGGAACATTTTATGATGACAAAAAATAAGAAAATGTTTGTAAAAACTACTCAGGGCTGGTCAACAACATACAAAAGCCCACCAGAGGAACTCCCAGACAGCAAAGATGGAACACTTGGAGGAACGAAGTAAATAAAGGTAGAATTGATTATACTCCATAAAATAAAATGAGTATCCATGAGTCCTTGCTGATATTAATTAATTAGCTAATTCTAAAATTAAAGTTAATTTTATATTTTTATTATAGTTGTTCTATTTTATTTTGTTTTATTTATTTTTTATGGGGTACAGAGTTATATTTCAATACATGTATACACTTGATCTTAGCCAAAAGGCTGAGAAGTGATTCAATACATGTATACAATATATGGTGATCTAATTAGGGAGATTAGCATATTCATCACTGCAAAACTTAATCATTTCTTTGTGATGTAAATGATTGATCTCTCTTCTAGTCATTTGATAATATTCAGTAAATCATTGTTAATTATAGATTCCTGGGTCAATTGTACGCTAATAGAACTTATTTTTTCTATCTAGCTATAATTTTGTGTTCTCTAATCAGCCTCTCACTATCCCCTCCCCACTTTCCCACCTCTAGTAACCACAGTTCTTATCTCTCCTTTTAACAGTTCAACTTATTATTATTAATTAATTTGTTTGTTTCTTGTTTTTGCTTCAGTTTTAGCTCCCACATAAGAGTGAGAACATGTGGTATTTCTCCTTCTGGGCCTGGCTTATTTCACTTAACATAATTTTCTCTAAATTTATCCATGCTGCTGGGAATGGCAGAATTTTATTCTTTTGTATGGCTGAGTAGTATTCCTGTATATATAAACCACATTTTCTTTATTCAATTATTTATCAAGGTACAAGAAGGAGAAGGGAAGATTCTTTCTGAAGAAGAATTCTAATTTTAAAATGTAGAAGAAATAAGGGAAATAGAAAATCTCCATTAGGCAAATACTAGAGTAATAATTGTTACAGGCAAGATCCACTAATGGATGCTAAAATCAGTGAATGAAAGTTTGAAGAAAAACAGTATATAAGCATATTGTCAAAGTATCTCACCCAAGGCATCGGATTTATGATGGAGAAATCCAGGAGTCACCACCTTAAACGAGTGATCAAGGTTAACATCACCTGTCATAAGATGCAAGGACCTCATATGCCCCAAATACTGTTCGCTGGGAAGGGTACATCATCATTTCTGTGGTACTCTTCCTAAAAATATGTAAACTCAATCTAATCACATTAAACATCAGACAAACTCAAAAGAGAAACATTCTGCAAAATCACTGACCACTACTCCTCAAAAATGTTAAGATCATGAAAGACAAGGAAACACTAAGGAACCATGACAGATTGAAAAAGACTCAGGAGACATGACAACTACATGCAATGTGGGATCCTGGACTGGATCCTGGGACAGAAAAAGGACATTGGGGGTAAGCAGATAGAATTCAAATACTGTGTATAATTTAGTTAATGGAATTATACCTATGTTAATTTCCTGTTTTTTTAATAATGGTATTATGGGTATGTAGGATGTTAACATTTGGGGAAACAAGTTGAATGCTATACGTGAACTCTCTATACTGTTTTTGTAACTTTTCTGTATGCCTAAAATTGTTTAAAAATAAAAAGTTAAGCAAATTCTTTATTTATTTATTTTTTTTTTTGCAGCTGGTGAATATGAGGATCGAACCCTTGACCTTGGTGTTACAACACCATGCTCTGACTAACTGAGCTAATCAGACAGTCCAAGAAGTTTTTTAAAATTCTTAATGAACACAACTTTACTGGGGAAAAACCCACAACATATTTCATTTTTTATGAATTAACTCCAAATGCTCTTCTGACATTTTGCTAAAATACATGTTTCTCAATACATATTTGTAACCTCAACACATAGTTATAGTTATAAGTGTGCATATACTGGTGCTCTCCTTTTCTCCCTTTGAATATGATTTCATTCATTCATTGACTAATTTGCCTAAAATAGTGGTAACATCAACTATGAGAGGCCCCATGCTAGGTACAGAGGACATAAAGATGAATAGTACTTGGTCTCTGCTCTTGAAAAATTATGGGGATAATAAACATGAAAAAAGAAGTATAATATAAGCTTCATAACAGGTAGATGAACAAAGAGCTGTGGGATGTAGAGAAGCTACTGTCTTTCCCTTTTTAAAAAGAATTTAGAGTCTAACATATTGACACAATCTGCATAACTACCTATGAAGAACATACAGTCTTCCACAATGTAATATACTGCAGTTGGCAGAGCTGTTCTCTAACCAGAATAGAAGTGTTGGTTTTTGAGCTCTTTCTACTTTTAAGAGAAAAGAACATTCCCACACATTGTCCTTGGGTCTGCAAGCAAGAATAGGCAGAGGAGGTAGAAGGACTTTCCTCTGCAGAGGGAGGATGACTCCCCACCTCCCACCTCTGTGATTGCAGACTGTGCATGTGATGAAAGCCCATCAAAATTGACTTGTAATTCTAATCAATTTGCCTTAAAGAAGAAGACTTATGGGATGACCCAAGCTCAGTTTAGTGTCAGGAGAGGTCAATCAGATTCTCATCAAAGTGCTCAACTAATTTGCCTTATTTCTGACGTGCAGCTCCCCTGAGTACCAACAATCATGCCACTTTTCATAATTGCAAGAAACAGAATAATTGGCACAATGAATTTCTCCAGCAAGGCTTCTCTGTCAATTCCCCAGGTGACTGTGGGGACCAAAGACCCTACCGAGAATTGCTGCTCTAAGTCTCCCATCTCACACACACCCCCAGCGATGCCCCTGGCTCCTGTAACTCCAACCTCTTCCTCTCTTCCAGTTCCTTCCTTCACGCTGTCAACATGCCCCAGGCTCTCTCCCTTACTTCCCAGCCCTCATGTGAACAAAAGGCAGATGGCTGAGGGCAGTCAAAATATATTTTTCTCTGCCTAAATGAATAAACAAAGGCAGTAAATAAGTGTATAAATAGAAACAATTCCTTCCATGGACCTTCACCCATCTATAGCCACTCCCCATCCATCTCCTTCCCTCCTCATCCTCTTTAGTGCCTCAAAGACATTGGGTCAAACTTGAACCCATTATTTACATCCACACTCATGAACGAATAACCCTGCCCCCAACCAGTTTCCTCCTATGCAGTGATCTTGGTTGGCGACTCCTCTGTCACCCAAGTCACCTATGCCAGACTCTGTATGTGGCCCTAGACACTTGTCTGTCACTTTCTTCTCACATCAAAGTGGTCACCAGTTTCTATCAATTTTACTCCCTTAGTATATTTAAATACTTTCTTTTGTCCCCACCCAGACCCCCATCCCCACCCCCACTGCCTGGCCTTAGGCTTCCTCCATCTTGCCCAAACTATTGAAATAGCTGTCCACGCCTCCCACACACACCTCCTCTTCCACCCCATCTTCCGTCTGTCCTCCATGTGGCTGTCCAGGTGCAGATCCACCTCCCCATGTCCTGAAGTGAAACATTTCCAGCTTTCATCTTGGTGTGGGTAGCACAGCATTTCTTGATCTGAACTTTGTCCACCTCAAATCCTCATTTTTTCCCTCCATAATAATTTTCATTGCTCATTCTAGAAAGTGTAATGCTAAGTAGTTTGTGTGTGTTACTTCATTTAATATCTACAAAAGTCTTTTGGTAGAAGTATTATTTTATGCACAACCCACCACCCCTTATAGATAATAAGAGTCAGATCAAGAATTTTGTTCAAATGCACACAGATTATAAGTGGTACAGCCAAGACTTGAGCCCAGGTGTTCTAGCATCAGGGTCTGCTTTTGTCCACACTCCCCCAAGTCCCAACCTGGATGTGCACACACCAGCAAACCTGAATGAGCACTGTTTGCACACAAAAAGTACTGTCATGACTTTGCACATGTTTTTTTTTTTTTTTTTTTTTTTTAAAGATGACCGGTAAGGGGATTTTAACCCTTGACTTGGTGTTGTCAGCACCACGCTCAGCCAGTGAGCGAACCGGCCATCCCTATGTGGGATCCGAACCCAGGGCCTTGGTGTTATTAGTACCGCACTCTCCTGAGTGAGCCACGGGCCGGCCCAATAAATGGAATTCTGATACATAGTACAACATGGATGGATCTCAAGGACATTACGTTAAGTAAAAAAAGCCAGACACAAGAGGACAAATCCCATTTATATGAAGTACATAGAATAGTGAAATTTACAGACACAGAAGGTAGAATAGTGGTTACTAGGGACTGGGAGGAGGGAACAATGGTGAGTTAGTGTTTAGTGGGTACAGAGTTACAGTTTGGGAAGATGAAGAAGTTCTGGAGATGGATGGTGTAGCTCTCTTAATCCTGTTCCTGACACCACTTCTCTAGCTACACCACCACACTAGTTGTCGGGCTCTTTTACCTGCTGATAATCCTGTGCCAACTGGGCCAATTGCCGAGCTAGGGCTGGCTCTGGAGCTCACAGACCCCTCAAGCTCATTCACAGACTGAGTCACAAACCCTTCACACGCCAGGCTGGGTCCCCAGACCCCTCCCATACCAGACAGGGTCACCAGACCCCTCACACGCAGGTCTATGAGCTAGGTAACTGGCCAAAAGGTCCTTGGAGCCATAGATTGGAAAGCATGGCCATGCAGGGTGGATGCCTGAGGCAGACGCCCACCCACCTTCTTCACTAAAACTCCTCTCTTCTCTCTCTCTCTCTCTCTCTCTCTCTCTCTCTCTGAAGACACAAGAACAGCAACAAAACTAAAAAGACACATCGGCATGCATGCACACTAACTTCACACACACACAATTTGCTTATAAAGGATGTGCTAAAACCACATCCAACTGGACCTGAGGTGAGGGCCCTGACCAAACTATTCTATTTTCCCAACAGGTGGTGATGATGGTCAAACAGTAATGTGAATGTACTGATGCCACTGATCTATACACCTAAAATGGTTAAAATGGTAAATTTTATGTTATACATATTTTAACACAAAACAACAACAAAGCAAACAAAAATGATCAAGTTCATCAAAAGCAAGGAAAACTGCTACAACCAAGAGGAGCCTAAGGAGACATGAGGACTAAATGTAATATGGTATCCTGATGGGATCCTGGAACAGAAAAAAGACATTAGGTAAAAACTAAAGAAATATGAATAAAGCATGGATTTTGGTTAATAATAACATATCAATACTGATTCATTAATTGTAACAAATGTACTGTGCTAATGTAAGTATAATGTTCCTAATTAACTACTGTTAGTAGTAGAGAGAATTGGGAATGGGATACATGGGAACTTTCTGTACTATCTTCATAATTTTTCTGTAAACCTAATACTGTCCTAAAATTTAAAGTTTATTAAAATTTAGAAAGTCAATTAGATTGCCCTTTTATTAAGGGTATCCAGGCCTAATTAATCAAGAGGATGTATTAAAACACTCAAATCCCAAATTAATTGTATACATTGCAATCAAGAAGAAATTTAAAAATACGTGTACACTGCAACCCTTAGCTTCTGACAGAAAATATTTCATATAAAGGACATAATTTATGTGGAACAGTGATTTCAAATAGAATTGGAACTATAAGTTTTATCTGGCTTTGGTTAAAACAACCACACCAAGGGCAAAAGTCCTGAAATACAATATACTTGCAGGTTTCTTATTACCATAAATAAATTGGCTTTTGGTACTCTCTTGTACTTTAATAATTAGAAAAAAGAAGCGACAAATTAATGAAAACATGACTTGCAATAATTTCAAATATTTGCTGAGATGCACAAGTGCCAACACCCATTTCCTCCTGTCTTTCTACCTCTTTACTCAGCTTGGTGACTCTGTTCTGAGAAAACAAGGGTGGGTAATGGGATTTGGGTAAATAGGGAACATAAGTCAGAGAAACAGTCACCAAAAGGAGCTATCATTTCCTTCCGCAATCACGATTAAGCAATCACAAATGAGCTTCTTATGCACTTGTCCTCACAACCAGAAGACTTGGGACACTGCATTGGATCACAGGTCTGCTGTTGCAATCAGGGACCAGGAGCCAGAAATGACCCAGACATGGCTCTGCGAGGTTTCCCAGTGAGAGTCTCCCAAGAAGCAGTTTGGCTGGGCTTCCTGAGGTTTAATCCAGAATGTGGACGGCATAAGAATTGAGCAGGCTTCCAGTGGAATGGGAGCACACCAAGCAAACTCCCCAGAGCTGTGTCCCTGGGTCTTCTCTGAGCTGTCAATGCAGCAACAGGGCAAAATGGCACTGCTCTGACCAGCAGGGCAGAGTCCTGCCCCAGACAAGTGCAGGTTAAGCACGTTAAGTTAACTTGAATCACCACTCTTGTTTCCAATCTGGTTGATTGTGGAAATCAATTTTTGCCTGTTTTCTTGTAGTTACCACGCAGTGCTTGTTTTCATTACTTTGCAGCAGCCTCTAGCATGAGAGAGAGAGATCATGAAATGAGCACTAATCCATTCAACAGATATTTACTGAGCACCCATTATGTGACAGGCCACCCAGAGATGATAAGGACATGGCCCCTGCCATTAAGGAGCTTCCAGATTGTGGGCAATCAAGACATATAAATACCCGTACAAATTCAGATGATATTGTAGAGATGGTAGAGAAAGGAATGAACAGGCCACCCAGAGATGATAAGGACATGGCCCCTGCCATTAAGGAGCTTCCAGATTGTGGGCGATCAAGACATATAAATACCCGTACAAATTCAGATGATATTGTAGAGATGGTAGAGAAAGGAATGAGTCAATCAGGCAGAGCCAGGAAATGTTACCCAGAAGAGGGAACTTTAACACTGGGTCATGAAGTAGGGCTGGAATTATTCTGGTAGGGAGAAAGGACACTCTCAGGGCATATACAAAGGTTTGGATATATGGAGGAGCGGTTCTCGGTGGCTGGACCACAGCATGTGTGGACTTGCTGGTGGGAGGATGGGTTTGGGCTCACAGGCACTGGATTCTGTCCTACACGTCTCTCAGCATGTCATGTCTTTCCTTCCTCTCCATCCTTGCTGCGTTGTCACAATCCAGAGCTTGCCTGGGGGATTGCAGAAGCTTGCCGATGGCTCTCTCCCCATGTAGAGATGGTAGAGAAAGGAATGAGTCAATCAGGCAGAGCCAGGAAATGTTACCCAGAAGAGGGAACTTTAACACTGGGTCATGAAGTAGGGCTGGAATTATTCTGGTAGGGAGAAAGGACACTCTCAGGGCATATACAAAGGTTTGGATATATGGAGGAGCGGTTCTCGGTGGCTGGACCACAGCATGTGTGGACTTGCTGGTGGGAGGATGGGTTTGGGCTCACAGGCACTGGATTCTGTCCTACACGTCTCTCAGCATGTCATGTCTTTCCTTCCTCGCCATCCTTGCTGCGTTGTCACAATCCAGAGCTTGCCTGGGGGATTGCAGAAGCTTGCCGATGGCTCTCTCCCCACATTCTTGGTCCCCTCCAATCCATTCTCTGTACTGCAGCCTGAGGGATCTTTCAAACCTCTTTGTTTGAATGTGGAACAGGCAAATCTAATCTATAGTGAAACAGAAAGTGGTTGCCAGGGGCCGGAGACTGACCGAGGGGCAGAAAACAGTGCTGTCTTGCGAGGCACTACATCTTGATGGTGGTTGTGCCTCCTCAGGGAACTGCCTGTTAACCTGGGGGCATTTTATTGTTTCTAGATTATACCTCCATAAAGTTGATTTTTAAAACAACAACCTTTGTTTGCCTTGGGATGAAGACGAGTACCCTTGACATGGTCCCCAGTCCCTGCAAGACGTACCACCTTCTCGTACTTCATTCTGGACTGTCCCACCACCATCCCCACCACCACCACCACTCTGCTCCTGCCTCGCTGGGTTTCTTTTGGTTGGAGGACTCAACATGCCCTTTTCACCAGGACTGTGCCCACGTGGTCCTTTCTGCTTGTCCTCCCACGCTGCCCACTCTACCCAGCTTACTCCTGCTCATCCTTCAGGGTGCAGTTTAAATCTTAGACTCTTCAAGGGGGCCTTTCCTGTGGCTCCTGCCCACACTTCTGTGCAACGTGGAATACATCTGTGAACAGGTCAGCACTTCTCATGCCCTCTAGACAGTGGGCTTCATGAGGGTGGGATTGTGCCTGGCTTATTCACCACGACTTCCTGCTGCCTAGTCCAGGACCTGACATGGTAAGGGATTAATAAAAGTTTCAATGAATAAACCCACCTAAGGTTTATTCAATGAATAAACCCTTAAAGCAGGTTTAAGGGAGATGATCATATATGCATATGTTTCTAAGAGAAGTTCTCAACTAAGATGGTTGAAATGTCTAGGGCATTTCTGTTTCAGTGACTGAGGGGTGCTATGGCCATTTAGTAGTCCAAGGCCAGGCACACTAGATGTTCCTCAATGTTACGGACAGCTCCCTTGAGAAACACTGTTTTAGAAAGATCATTCTGTCTGTGCTGGGGATACATTTGCGAAGTGCAGAGGAAGAGGAATGGGAGGTTGAAATCAGAGAGGCTAGCTGGAAGACTATTACAATCATTTACAACCGGGAGGGCTGGTAGCTAGAGAGGAAATCTTTGCTAAGCAAAATAGAAGCAGTATGAAAAGAGCAAAGGGGACAAACTGAGAGGTATTCAGGAAATAGAATCAACAAACTTGGTGCTCAATAGGATGAGAGAGTCACCCTTTAAGGAAAGAGAAGGGATGTAAACCTGAAGGTGGGTAGACAGATATAAGGTGCATGACTTTGGACAAGTTAGTTAAGCCTCACTGTGTTTAATTTCCTCATCTGTAAAATGTGAGTGAAAATAATACCCCCATCACAGGGCTGAATTAATACATGTAAAGCACATGGCATAAAGTGAGCACTACATAAGTATTTCGTATTATGACTATAGATATAGGAATAAATAGATACAGAGAAATATCAACAGATAAATGGAAAGAGGAAGGGAGGGAAGGAAGGAGAAGAGAAGGATATACAGATACTGGATGTGGGAGATGAAGGACAGTGCATGATTCCTGAAATGTGTTTTCATACATTTGGGCAAATCTACTCACACTCTCTCTCCCCTCCTCTTCCTTTATGTCCAGTGGTCAGGCTCTTTGGTGTATAGGACAGAGCCACAATGACCAGCCTGCACTGGAAGCATGCAGTAGGCAAAGGGCCGATGTGACGGGAGTATGCCCAGCCACCCACCACCAATGGCCCCTGAGAGGCACATTGAGCAGAACGGTCAGAAAGGGCCCTGGCCAGTGCGGCTCAGGATACTCACAGGGACACTCACCCTTCTCAACTCTGTCCTTTCTTGCTCCCTAAACATGTTCTGGCTTGTCCACTCTCACCATTCTGTTGTAACATTCACCATCACATGATAAATTTAGGAGTCCCCCTATACTACCTAAAAGAACTCTGACTTGGGAGTCAGAAGACTTGTGCTCCAGTGGAGTATGAAGCTAGTTGTTAGTCTTGAGCAGGTCGTTTCATCTCTTGGGCTTCAGTATTTGCATGTGTATCCAAAGTCAGCAACAGTAGATTATTCCGGAAGCTCTTCACAGCTATGACATGCAGGGGTGTTTGTGGTTTTTTAAATTATTTATTTATTTATTTTAATTTATCAATATACATTGTAGTTGGATTTCATGTCCCTTTACCGATTCCTCTTTCCCCCCTTCTTCTCCCACCTCCCACCCATCAACATCATATCTGTTCACTTGTCTTAACAAGTTCAAGGAATTGTTGTGATCATTGTGTCCAAGCTAATCGATCTAAGTAAACTCTTCAGACAGAGCTAATTGATCTAAGTAAAATC